>NC_040903.2:124924936-125224936 GCF_004126475.2 Phyllostomus discolor | reverse complement strand
AGGTGTATTACATCAAATGAAGAGTAATTTAAAGGTGACTGAGTCTAAATATGTAAGAATAAACACAAAATTTTTTCTAAATAAATGTCGTGTTTTTTGGATCCCTTCTCATAAACAGATAAACTTCAACAGTTTCATGTTTCTTTGTTAGAAACAACTATGCAAATCTTGGCAGGATCTGTAAAGAAGTGCAGATCACATTCATCTATATAAAGCAATTTTTAAAGTTTTCTTTTGAATATAAAAGTGATAATTTTTTCTGAAGTGAATATTTTACTTATATTTTACTGAGACATAAGTAACATATAACATTATATTTCAAGTGTAAATGTAATGATTTCATATATATGCAATATGAATTCATATGAGTGATTTTCTTCTTGTCCATGAGTATATTGCTAAATGGCCACCACACAGTTACTTTTTTCTTTTTGTGATGAGAACTTTTAAGAACTACTCTTAGCAACTTTCAAATACAATGCAGTATTATTAACTGTATCACCCTGATGTACATTACATCTCTAGGAATTATTCTACAACTGAGTTTTTACCTTTGGACCTCCTTCATGTACATCTGCCCATCAAAATACTTCTATCAATCACCAGTTCTGTGTATGTATGAGTTTGATTTGTTCCTTTTCATATTTTACATACATGAGATCATACAGTATTTGTCTTTCTCAGTATGACTTATTTTACTTAGCTTAATGGCCTCACAGTCCACCCATGATGTTGTAAATGGCAGGGTTTATTTTTATGGCTGAATAATATATATTTCAATATGTATATCATATTTTCTTTGTTCATTTATTAATGAACACTTAGGTTGTTTTAATGTATTGGTTATTGCAAATATTACTGCAGTGAACAGGAGGTGCAGATGTTTTTCCCAGTTAGTGTTTTAGTTTTCTTTGGATAAATACCAGACACGGAATGAAGGATCATACATCTATTTTTAATTTTGTGTGAAAACACCATACTCTTTTCCACAGTGGCTGCACCCATTTACATTCCCACTAATAGTCCAAAAGGGTCCCTTTTTCTCCAAACCCTCACCAACACTTTTTGTCTATCTTTTTAAAAAATATATTTCATTGATTATGCTATTACATTTGTCCATTTCCCCCCTTTATTTCCCTCTGCCCTGCACCCCCATTCCACCCACATCCCACCCCCTTAGTTCATGTCCATGGGTCATACATTTAAGTTCTTTGGCTTCTACATTTCCTACACTATTCTTAACCTCACCCTGTCTATTTTGTACTTACCATTTATGCTTCTTATTCCCTGTACCTTTTCCCTCATTCTCCCCATGCCCCTTCCCCACTGATAACCCTCCATGTGATCTCCATTTCTGTGATTTTCTTCTTGTTCTAGTTGTTTGCTTAGTTTGTTTTTGTTTTTGTTTTGTGTTTAGGTTCTGTTGTTGATAGTTGTGAGTTTGTTGTCATTTTACTATTCATATTTTTGATCATCTTCTTTTTCTTAGATAAGTCCCTTTAGCAATTCATATAAGGGCTTGGTGATAATGAATACCTTTAACTTGAACTTGTCTGGGAAGCAGTTTATCTGCCTTTCCATTCTAAATGCTAGTTTTGCTGGATAGAATAATCTTGAATATATGTCCTTGCCTTTCATGACTTCAAAAACTTTTTTCCAGCCCCCTCTTGCCTAAAAGGCAGGGGTGTCAAACTCATTTTCACCTGGGGCCACATCAGAGTTTTGGTTGCCTGCAAAGGGCCAAATGTAATTTTAGGACTGTATAAATGTAACTACTCCTTAACAGTTAAGCGAGAGCTCGGTGTTGCCGCCTGATAAAACAAAGTGAAGGGCTGAATTTGGCCCACAGGCCTTGTGTTTACCACCTGTGCTGTAAGGTTTCTTTTGAGAAATCAGCTGATAATCTTATGGGCACTCCTTTGTAGGTAACTGTCTCCTTTTCTCTTGCTGCTTTTAAGATTCTCTCATCTTTAATCTTAGGTAATGTAATTATGATGTGCCTTGGTGTCTGGTTCCTTGGGTCCAAATTTTCTGGGACTCTCTGAGCTTCCGAGACTTCCTAGAAGTCTATTTCCTTTGCTAGATTAGGGAAGTTCTCCATTAGTTTTTGGAATTAGTTTTCCATTTCTTGCTCTTCCTATTCTTACTTCTGGCACCCCTATGATTCAGATGTTGGAAAGTTTAAAGTTGTCCCAGAGGCTCCTTAGCCCTTTCCTCATTTTTTTGAATTCTTGTTTCTTCATTCTACTCTGGTTAAATGTTTATTTCTTTCTTCTGGTCCAAACCATTGATTTGAGTCCCAGTTTCCTTTCTGTCACTGTTGGTTCCCTGTACATTTTCCTTTAATTAAGTTTTTATAGCCTTCACCCTTTCTTCTATTTAAAGACCATATTCAACCATTTCTGTGGGCATCCTGATTACCAGTGTTTTGAATGGTGTATCTGATAGCTTGGCTCTCTCTCCATCACTTGGTTGTATTTTTTTCCTGGAGCTTTGATCTGTTCTTTCATTTGGGCCTTTTTTTTTTTTTTTTCCAGCCAGGTATGCCTGTTATGTAGTAATGGGCAGAGACTTTGATATTTGCCAGGGCAGAGCAAGCCTGTCACTGCATTGTGGGCTGTATGTGGGGGAGGGGTCTGAGAGGGAACGATGCCCTCTGCCAGCTTTCAGTCACTTCCCCTGCTACCCATAAGAAAATTGGGCCCTCTTGGTGTTCATTCTCAGGTGGGTATGTTTGTGTACATTCTAGGACTCTTTGGGTCTCTCCAACGAACTCTCCTTTGAGGCTGAGAGTTTCTTCCACCGCTGGAACCCCCCCAACCCCCCACCACAGGTTTTCTTGTCAGAAGTTTTGAGGTTTTATTTCCCCATGCTGCAACCCTGGGTTGAGAGGCCTATCTTGCTCCCCAGTTGTTCCTCCCAGTTTATCCACACACAAATGTGGGACTGCCCTCTCAGCCAGGCACCACCTAGCCTGGTCTGTGAGTTGCTGTCTTGTCCACACTGGTCCTCCAGCCAATGCTTTGCCTTAAGTCCTCTCCTCCCTAGCTGCCCGTCTCCACCCCTCCTATGGGTCTGGATGAATGTTTCTTCTTTAACTCCTTGGCTGTCAAACTTCTTTACAGTTTATTTTACTGGCAGTTCTGGTTGTTTTTTGTTTTGAAGTTGTTGTTGTCCTTCCTTTGGTTGTGTGAGAAGGCACAGTGTGTCTAGCTATGCCTCCATCTTGGCCAGAAGTCACTTCTTGTCTTTCTGATGCTAGTCATTCTAGCAGGTGGGAGGTAATATCTCTTTTTGTTTTTTGTTTGTATTTCCCTGAAGATTACTGATATTGAGAGCCTTTCCATGTGCCTGTTGGCCAGCTGTATGCCTTCTCTGGAAAAATCTCTATTCAAATCCTCTGCCCATTATGTAACATGAACTTTTTTTTTCTGTCTTGAAATGTATGAGTTTTTTATATTTTGCATTAACTGCTTATCAGATACATGATTAGCAAATATTTTTTTCTCATTCTGTAGCTGCATTTTCATTTTATTGATGGTTTCTGTTGCTCTGCAGAAATGTTTAGTTGGATGTAGTTCCACTTGTTTATTTTTGTTTTGGTGGCCTTTGCTTTTGGTGTAAAATCTGAAAAATTACCACCAAGACTGATGTCAAGGAACTTACCACCTATATTTTCTTGTAGGAGTTTTATTGTTTCAGGTCTTGCATTCTGTGGCCTTCATTATATTGAGATAATTTTTTATTCCTAGTTGCTGAAGATTTTTATCATGAAAAAGCATTAAATCTCATTAAATTGTTTTTGGGTGTCTATTGAAATAATGATATGATTTTATCCTTTGTTCTTTTAATGTGGTGTGCCATGTGGATTGATATTTTTATGTTGAACCATCCTTGTATCCCACTTGATACCTCAGGTGGGTACAAGTGGGATAAGTCCCATTTGGTCATGATGTTCAGTCCTTTTAATGTGTTAATAGATTAAGTTTGCCAGCATTTTGTTTCGAATTTTTGCATATGTACTCATCAGTAATATTAGTTTGTAGTTTTCTTGTAGTATCTTTTTCTGGCTTTGATATCAAGATAATTCTGATCTCATAATAAAGTTTGGAAGTATTCTATCCTCTTCAATATTTTGAAAGTGGTTGATAAGTCTTATCATTCCTTCTTAAATGGTTGATAGAATTTTCCAGTGAATCCATCCAGTCATGATCTATTCCATATCCTTTCTAGTTACAGGATTATTCAGATTTTCTATTTCTTCTGACTCAGTCCTGGTAGGTTACATGTTTCTCAGAATTTCTTCATTTCTCCTACATTATCCAATTTCTTGACATATAATTGTTATTAGTGGACCTATGATCCATTGTATTTCTGTGGTATCAGTTGCAATGTCTCCCATTTCATATATAATTAAACTGAGTCCTCTTTATTTTGCATGCGGCTAATCTAGATAACATTTTGCCAATTCTATTTACATTGTTAGAAAAACAAACTCTTAGGTTTATTGATCTTTTCTATTGTCTTTCTAGTTTCTACTTCATTTCTCTTTGCTCTAACCTCCATTTTTTTTCTTTTAATCTTGGGCTTAGTTTTTTTTTTTTCTTTTAGTTTCTTGTGTAAAGTTAAGTTGTTTATTTAAGGTATCTTTTTGCGGGTATTTATTGTTGTAAATTCCTTCTTAGTACTGATATTCCTGCATACCATTCATTTTGGAATGTCATATTTCTGTTTTCAATTATTTTAAGATATTTTAAATTTTTCTCATGATTCCTTCTTTGATTTAGCAATTAATCCATAGTGTAATGTTTAATTGCCACATATTGTGAATGTTGTAGTTTTCTCTCTGCTTTTGATTTCTAGTTTTATTTTATGATGGTGAGAAAACATACTTGGCATTGCTATTTTGTTAAGACTTGCCTTGTAGCCTAACATGTTATCTATCCCAGACAATGTTGGATGTGCACTTGAAAAGAATATGAATTCTGTTGCTGTTGAGTGGGATGTTTTGTATATGTCTGTTATGTTCAGTTGCTCTGCTGTGTTATTTCAGTCCTCTGTTTCCTTTTTGATCTTCTGTCAGAGTGTTCTGTTCATTATTGAAAGTAGGGTATAAAATTCTCATACTATTATTGTATTTCTATTTCTCCTTTCTATTCTTTCAATATTCTCTTCATATATTTGGTTGTTCTCCTAAATCCATACACATTTATAATAATTGTAATATCTTCCTGGTAAATTTCTTCTTTTATCATTATGTAAGGTGATTCTTTGCATCTTGTGACAGTTTTTGACTTAAAGTATTTTTTCTGATGTTAGTATAGCCACAGATATTCACTTTTAGTTATCATTTATATGGGGTGTATGTTTCTATTCTTATTTTCAGCCTATATATGTTCTTAACCTCAGAGTATTGAAGACAGCATATACTTTAATCTTGTTTTTGATTCTATCATGTAATCTATTTCTTTACATTGGGTATTTTAATCTATATTTAAGGTAATTACTGATAGGGAAGGACTTAACTATTGCCATTTTGTTCACTGTTCTCTTTTTGCCTTGTGCAATGGCTTTTTTCTTGTCTTTTTCTCTCTTTTTCCCTTTGTATTCCATTATTTTGTGTTGTGACATACTTTTCTTTCTCATTTTTCCTTTGCATATTTTCTCTAGGTATTTTTATAATGGTACCTACATAAAACCTGTATCGTTATAAAAATCTACTTTTAACTCATAAACATTTAATTTCAGTCATATACAAAACATTATATTTTCACTTCTTCCCCTTCCCACACACATTTTATGCTATCAATGTCTCAAAACTTTCATAATATCTTATATTGCTACAGAACACATCTATTTAAAATAAAGGGCTCCCTTCAGCACTTCATGTTAAGTCAAGTCTAGTGGTGGATAAACACACTTAGCTTTTATCTGGGGATATCTTTATTTCTGTTTTGTTATGGAATGATACTTTTACTGAATACAGTATTCTTGGTTTTTTTTTAGCACTTTGAATAAATTATTCCACTCTCTTCTGATTTGCAAGATTTTTGCTGATATATCCACTGATAGTCTCACTGGGATCTCCCTTGCACACATGTCATGCTTTTCTTCTTTGATTTTTGACAATGTTATTATAATGTATTTCATTATAGATTTATTTACATTCATCCTATTTTCTGTCTGCTGAGCTTTTTGAATGTGGATGTCTGGTTCCTACTCCAGAGTTGAGACATTTTTAACCATTATTTCTTCAAGTAAGTGTTCTCCTCCTTTCTGTCTTTAATTTCTGTGATCCAAAAATGTACACTGTAATAATAATATTAATATTATAATATAACATAATGTAATATTACTATATTACATTAATATAATACATTATAATACATAATTATTATATTGCATTATGTTATATTATAATAATATACTGTAATATTATATAATAATATTGCATTACATTATATTATTATATTATAATATATATTATTGTGTGAAATATATATGATATGTATAGTGTATATTATTATATATAGTATGTATGATGTATATATTGTTTGACTTAATGATACCCCATATGTCCATTAGAGGTTTGTTTTTTTTACTGTTCTTTATTCTCTTTGACTTTTTGTTCTTCTGACTAGACAACTTCAAATAACTTGATTCAGAGTTTTCTTACTCTTTTTTCTGCTCAATCAATTATTCTCTTGAACCTCTGATAAACTTTTCAAAGCAGTTAATCTATTCTCAAGATCCAATTTTTTTTTATATTTTCCATCTCTTTGTTGAAATTTTCATTTTGTTAATACATGTTTTCCTGAACTTGATGAGTATATTTATAATGACTATCATACATTATTTTTCAGGTAATTCATAGACCTCTATTTATTTGTGTTTAATTTCTAGAGAGTTATTTAGTTACTTTCATTGAGCCACATTTTTCTATTTGACTGTGTTTCTCATAATTTTGTGTAGGTATCTGGGCATTTGAAAAAAACAGTCATATTCTTTACTGCCTTTACTTTACTGCCTGTGTTCATAGGGAAATGCCTTTGATGATAGGTTGATTAGAAACTCTAGGGGCTTTGCATAGTTTTCTGTGGATGTGGCTTCTTCAGACATGTGCTTGTAAATTTCTAGTTGTATTGGCTTTACTAGTTTCTCTTTTCAGACACTGCAATCTCTTGCTCTCTTTGAATACTGTCCATAGTGCTGCTGGTGTTGTGAAGCAGCAGTTGGCTACAGTTCAGTGGGTGTCATGATTGTATATTCATTATATAGTCATTTCTATAAGCCAGCTTGTCCACTGCTCACCTAGCTGCCTGCTGAGCAGCCTGGCATCAAGGAATAGACATGAGTCACACACAGTAACTATGCTATTCACTTGGCTTTTATCAAATGCAGGTTCAGTCAAAGTAGAACATCAACATACATTAATATCCTACTCACAGGCTAATAATCTAAGAAAAATATAAAACACAGCAATCAATGGAGAATAATGAACCCAAGTCTGAGAGTCTCAGCCTGCAGGTCTGGGAGACAAAGCATTGGGCAAGGGAATTGTCAGCATCTTGCAAAGAAGGATCCAGGTGGGCAGCAGGGCAGAGGAAGTTCTTAGTCCAGCAGGGCAGAGCCTCTGGCAGCCAAGGCCAAGAGAGATCAGCATGGCATGAAGCGGCACTCTGGTGTGTGGAACTCAGCTGTCTCAGCAGTGGTCTGGAACCTGCTTCAATTATACCTTGAAAGTTGGTATGCTCTACCCTTCTGGGTCTTTCAATAAATATCTTGGCAACCCGATAACATGTGGGGAATTTGCTCAGGAGTCTATAGGTGGTCCTACTCTACAGACATAGCTTTTCGGATCACATGTGCAATTACGTTAAGTATGTCTTCTTGCCAGATGTGTCTGCTCTGACTTAGGTAGTTTCCCTCTTAAACAAAAGTGTCATGGCTAACTGGCAGTCATCTTGGTTGACATGAGTGACTCCACTTTGTTTTATATACTTTTTGCTATCTTGATCAGACCAATGCCATTTTATTGGTCCTGCTCTCCATAGTGGGCCCCAGGATCTCGATTATTCTAGGTGCCACAAGCCCTGCCAATAAGCAAAAGGAAACCAGTCTTTCAGATGTCCCCTGAAAAACCAGAATGGTAGACATGAGCTTCAGCTTTCTCTCTTTCCAAGTGGGAACCAGGAGCTGGGAGTTTTCTAATGATCACTCAATACTGTGATGAGAAGAGCTCTAGCAGCCATATACACATGTTCATACTGGTCCAAAGTCACCTTTGTTAACACCCTTTTATTTCAACTCTCAGATTTGGGAAAGACAGTCCCTCATAAAACTAAAATGTGGCCATGCACTACAACTCTTCTTCCCAGATGCAGAATCCGCCAAGCTAATTAAATTCTGTCTGCTGTACCATGTGTCCTCTGGAGCAGGAGCAAGGCACAAACAAGCCTCCCTCCCCTCTTTTGTTCTCATTTGCTCCCAGGCATCCAAAGTATACTGATTCCATCAGCATTCAGAGACAAACAATACAAAAACTTTTGGAAAAGTCAGCCTCTCACTCCCCCAAAAGACACAGGGTTGGAGGCACGCTCCACTTTTTCTCTCCACAAAGAGCAGCTGAGAGTTGTCGTTTTTGATTCATTTGTGCTCCTCTGCATGCAAGAGTCTCTGGTGGGTATAATACCAGTTATTTCAAACTATCAGTTTCATTCTCAGCGTACCCTAGATTCAGGTAACACAGAGCCTGTCTCTTTGACATTCTCTTAAAAAGTCAGAATATTGGGTGTATGGTCTGGTCTTCTTTCTTTGTTTCCAAAAGAAAGTGAGAGTTGATATTTTCTCATCCATTGCACTGTGCAGTGCTGGGGGAGGAGGTACAGAGAATGGGTGTCACACATTTTCCTACCAGCTTCTAAGTGTGCACACTCAGCTAGGGTGCAGGAGTCTCTTCAGTGATTTTTGGATTTCTCATAAAGGGAATTGGTCCACATATTGTTAAATTAAATTCTTAGTAGGGGATTGAGGGTCTGGAACTTCCTTTTTTACAATTTTGCTAACATGACCCCCTTCAAAGAAACTGTTTTCATCCTACTGTGCCATAATAAACTTTCTTCCTCTGACTGCTATAGAATTTTATTTTAAACTATTTTAAAACACATATTTTTGCATATATAAGGATTTACTACTTATTCTGTAATCCCTTATAGGTTACAATTCTCTAAGAAAAGTAATTATGTCTTTTTTCAACATATCAGCACATTGACTAACTATTATTAAGGGATCAGTAAATAATGATAAATGAATGGGTATATGAATAAGTAAATAACTAAATCATTTTTTGTACAGTCACTGCTCTTATAAGATAAAATGATCTATTCTTCCATTCTTCAGTGATATCCCCAACCCTCTTCTTCATGTGCCTATATGGCTAGCTATCATTAAATCCCACTTGCCTTTGTATTTTTAATTTCAATTTCTAATTGTTCATTGCTGTTGTGTAGACAATCAATTAACTGCTGTGTAGTAACATTTTATTCGGCCACCTTGCTATCATTATTTATTAGTTCCAGGAGACTTTTTGTTGATCCTTGGGATTTTCTATAGACAATCAAAATGTTTCTTTTTCAGTTTTTATAACACATCCATAATTATTTTCTTACTTTTTCAAGAATACAATGCTGTGATGACTAGATAAAGCATATATTGTTTTCTATTATACATATGGTAAAACTGAGTCACATGATAAATGTTTATCCAATGTTGCAAAACTAAAAAGGCAAATCCATCAGTCTAATGATGGTTCTCATTTTAAGAAAATTTCCACTATGCCATCTTTCCAATATTGTTTGGCAATATGTCAAAAACACCACCTTTCCAAGCTTAAGACTATGAAAAAGCTTATAAAACATGCCTAAATACAAACTGCCTACACTCACTGTTGGTCTTTTCTAGCTCTCATCCAAAAGGAGAATTCTTCTATGCAACCAGTCATTAGCACAGTGCACTCTGCCACTAACAATTTGATTTTGTGAACTGCTTTTCTTCTAATACATTAGAAGTATGTATTCACACACTGGAAGACAAATCAGGTATCTATCCTACTGCAATTTCTGTCCTAAGCACTAATTCTTTGTCGTCCTGGTAGGTTTTAAGTTGAAAGTGCTTTGTTGTTGGCCAATTATTTTACAAGACAATGCTTCTTATCTATAATCCCACATTCAAATTTTATGAGTTCTGACTTTTCCAAAGACGCCCAACCAAGGTGGCTTTCTTGAGTTATTACCCTCTTTCCTCCTGCACTCTATTTTTTGTTTGTTTGTTTGTTTCTGTTCACTTAGATATTTTAAAAATAAATTTTATTTTAAGAATTTACATATTTATTTTTAGGGAGGGAATGAGAGGGAGAAAGAGAGGAAGAGACACACTGAGGTGTGGGAGAAACCTCATCTGTTGCCTGCTGCACACACCCAACCTGGGACCTGGCCTGCAACCTAGGCATGTGCCTTTATGCAGAATTGAACCAGTAACCATTCAGTTTGTGAGACAATGCCCAACCCACTGAGCCACAGAAGGGAAAAAATAATAATAATGAACTTTATTTAGAAAAGTTTTAGATTTACAGGAAAGTTGCAATGATAGCACAGAAAGTTGCCATATGTTATACACTCAGCTTCCTCTGTTGTTATCATACATTATTGTGGCACATTTCTCACAATTGATGACTCAATATTGATAAAAAATAATGATGAAGAAGATTACCATTGTTGTTAACTACACTCCATTTATTGAGAGTGTGTGGTTACATTCTAGAATAACAAGTGGGTTGAGAGAGATCATTATGACCATCTTTGGAAAATACAATGTGTCAATGTGACATATATGTGGAATCCAATCTTATGATTTTACCGACTGCCCCTTCAAAACTGCTCTGTGAACTCATTTTACTCTGAATCTTGAGTAAAATTTCATTCCAATCCCATATGGTTGGGGACTGTGTTTATCTTTACCTGGTGCCTCTCTCTGCTGGAAGATTATACATTCCTGTCCTGATGAACTCAGGCGTAGCCTCAGGTGTATGACCTAAAGAGAAATGATATATTTCTCATCAGGACAGAACTTTTAACAGCCAGTGTGGAGTTCACCATGTTTTTCTTTCCCTTCATCATGTAACAAGTAATGTTTCAGAGAGTGGCCCCTCCTCAGTCTGGTTTCCAGAGTGAACCAAAGCACACTTAGACTGCAAGAGATGTGCTCTAGCACGGTGCTTAGGACAAAAAGTGTACATGGCAGGAGTTACAGAGTTCTGCACTCCTGGACCTCTCTAAAACTCTAGGTCAGAACTTCTGGGGTCTATACTGGTGCTCCAAAACAAAAAGTCTTAATTTAACACCTCATTTCTACTGTCCTCTTATAGTCTTCTTTCTCAGGGTTTATCTATATAGAAATATTTTACAAAAATTTCACCTACAGCATTGTTCTGAAAACCAATGTTAATGTTAGGAGAGTATTTGTATAAATTAATGACTACAATAACACGTGGCATCCTGTAAATCACTGAGGTTCTGTGTTGCTTGTTTTTCTGGAAAGTAGAAATGCCATATTTTTAAGATAAGAAAATATAAACTATGTATAGAATATAGAAATTAACACATTTCAGGGCACTATTTTTGGCTGCTTTGATAGAGATACACATATTTTAAAAGATATTTTCATAGCTTCATTTAAAAACCCACAATAGATAAGAGATGCATGGATAACCAGCATGTCAAATATATGAAAGAACTTCGCCTCTGCCCTGTAATGCAAGAACATATGTCCACTGCCATTACAGATGGGTGGTGTTTGTTTCTTTCTGCATCCTTTCTGTGACAGTAGGATGAGATGAAGGATAAAAGAAGATTTGTTTCTTACATAATATCACCAAGCAAGCATTTTCTTTGGATCTGAAACAAGAAAACAAGAGTTTCTGCCTAAATGCTTCATCCCTGCCTTTCCTTCTAATTACTTTCATTATATAATTCTACACAACAACAACCACAATAGTTTGTCAGTTTCTTTCTCTACTATAGATGCCTTCTGGGCAGAAAATAATGTACTATTGATGTATTGATAAACAGGAGATAAGATTAAAACCACATAACTAGGCATTTGTATACTGCTCACAGGCAGCAATGCTATCAATATGTCCCTTTTGTGAGAGTAATAGGGATAATGGAATGCTCCATTTTGAGAATGGAGAGATGGCGTTGGCAGTAGGTATTGATCAGAAAAGCAATAAAGATCTATGTAACCCTGGAAATCACCATCCATTTATTATCATTAACAAGCATAGATTACTGACCCTATTCCTTGTTCATAAAATTCTCTCAAATGCAAATAGGCTGCATGTATCCCCCACGATTGACTGTAAATTTTGTGAATGCAGAGTTCATGGCCACCTTAAACTTAGGACAGGTTGTTGTTTATTCTAAGTGGCCATAATATTGTTTGAATAACAGACTGAATGAATGAATACCAAACACAAAGACCCAACCTTTTACCTTTTCTTTTTTCAGAGAACCCTGTATATGCAAATAGGCTCCTATCCAGTCACTAAACTCAGGTGAATCTCTAGATGTGGTTAGGTCTTCTTACCTAGGTATAGAAATGATTCTTTATGGTCCAGTGACCTATGAACTTTTGATTAAATGTTGATTCTGCTCTCTGGAAGCATATCCCTTTAACATTGTCCCCGAGGTCTTTGTCTTCATCATTTAGATTTTTATTCCATTTCTTTTATTCTGCATGAGGGCAGGGTGGATGTTGTATAAGTAATGTCAGGATTCTCTAGACAATCAAAAGCAGCCAACAAAACCCCATTTCTCCACTTGGGCTGGATACATCAATCATAATATATGAAAACAGAGACAATGTTATTTCTTTCTTTGCAAACCTCATACTTTTTATTTTCTTTTCTTATATTATTGCAATGGCTAGGACTTCTGATACACTGTTGTATAAGAATGGTGAGAAACAGTATCCTTGCCTTGTTCCTTGGGGGAAATTGTATAACCTTTTTACCATTAAGTAGGACATTAGCTATAGTATTTTGCTTTTTGTTTTTGTAGATGTTCTTTATTAATTGAAGAAGTTTCTATATTCTGATTATGCTGAGATTTTCCTCTTTATCACCTATGGTTTTTTCAATTTTGTCAAAAGCTTCTATTACATTAATTAAGATGTTTAGATGGTATTTCTTTTTTCATATATGTTGATGATTTTAATTACATTAATTGATTTATTTTCAATGTTGAATCGACGTTGCTTGATTGCAATAAAACCTACTTGGTCATGGGATATACTTCTTTTTATATATTCTTGGACTTAACTTGTTAATATTATATTGATAAATTTTACACCTGTATCAATAAGAGATATTAATCTATAGGTCTTTATTTTAATGTCTTTATCAGATTTTGGTATTAGAGTTATATTAGCCTAATAAAATGAGGTAGAAAGTTCTACTAGTGTGCTTGGGCTATCCTATCAAAATAACATAGATTTGGTGGCTTAAACAACATAAATTTATTTTCTTACAATTCTGGAGTCTAGAATTTCAAGATGAGGTTACTGACAGGTTTAGTTACTTCTGAGGTCTCTCTCTTTGGTTTGCAGATGGACTCCTTTCTACTGTGTCATCACATGGTCCTTCCTCTGTGTTTGTGCATCCCTGGTGTCTCTCTCTGTATGTACAGGTTTCCTCTTCTTTTAAGGTTATCTACCACATTTGATTAAAGTACACCATAACAGTCTCATTTTAACTTTAACACACCTTAAAAGGTCCTGTCTTTAAATACGGCCACAGAAATCACAGTAACAGACATGTTTACCCCACTTATATATACTGGAAGAGATTATGAAGAATTGGCATCATTGCTTTCCTAAGTGTTTTGTAGATTTCATCATTGAAACTATCTGGGCTTGGTGATTCTTTTTTGTAGTGTTATTAATTATTGATATACTTTATTAAATATAGGCATATTAATATTTTTACTTTTCTGTGTGTGAGTTTAGTAGTGTTTATTCAAGGAATTGGTGTATTTCATATAATTTATGAGGTTTATGACCATGATGTTGTTGAAATATTCTTTGTTAATCTTTTCAAGTCTTTGAGATCAGTAGTGATGATTCATCTTTTATTTCTAATATTGATACTTAGTGCCTTCTCTCTTTTTTTCTTGTTTGGATTGGTTAGTGGTTTTCCAATTTTATTTCATTTCAGAGATTTGCCCTGTTGATATTTGCTTTCGGTTTTTATTATTTTTTTTCTTTTAATTGCTTTGAGTTACTATTGATCTTTTTTTCCTCCAGTTTCCTAAGAAAAAAACTTAAATTATCAATTTTAAATCTTTGTTTTCTTTTGATCTTGAGAAATTCTGAAAGAAAAGAATTGTCACCCATAAATTCTGTGTATAAGAAAATTATTCTTCTGGTAAGAGGGATGATAAAACATTCTCAGATGAAAGAAAACAAAAACATTGACATTTACAAATTTATCACAAATAATGGCTAAAACATGTCTTTTAAACATCAAAATATGTGAAATGCAACTAAATTAGTTCTGAGAAGGAAATTTGTAGCATTAAATGCTTACATTAGAAAAGAGAAAAGATCTCAAATGAGTAATCTAACTTTCTACTTCAGGGAGCTGGATAATATAGAAGAAATATGCAAAAGAAAGCAGAGGAAGGAAATAATAAAGAAAGGACAGAAATATATGAAGGCAATTGAGAAAATAAAATGAAAACCTGGTTCTTAAAACAATCAATAAAATTGAAACCACTAATAAGGTTAACAGAGAAAGAAACTACAAATAACCAATGTCAGGTATGAGACAGAGGATAAGACTACAGATTCTGCATTCATTAAATGCAAGATGAAAGAATACTGTCAACAACTTTACACTCATAACAATGCCTCAAAAATCATAAAATAACAAAACAACCAAGATGAGAAAATAATCAGAATATCCCTCTATTTATTCCATATCATTGCACTGTAGAACTCTACCAAACTTTTAAAGAAGAAATAAAACCAATTTTCCACTATCTCTTCCAGAAAATTGAACAAAAAATAATTCCCAACTCAATTTATCAGGTTATATCATTCTATAACTACCTGCCCCAAACAAAAAGAAAAGAAAAACTTATAAACTAACATCTCTCATAAATTTAAATGCAAATATCTTCCAAAATATTAGCAAATGGAACCAAAATAATGTATACCCCATAACCAGATGGTTTATCATGAATAGGTTTAGGACTTGGATGGATGTCTTTTTCTTTGTCACTTGAAATGATGATATGATTTTTCTTCTTTAACAGACTGATGTGGCCAATTACATTGACTGTACTTCAAAATATTGAACTTGCATACCTCGAAAAATCCCATCTGGTTATGGTGTATACATTGTCTTGGTTCTACTTGCTAATGTTTTGGAAGATATTTACATTCTATAAAGGACCCATGGATAAAGACAATGGCAGGAGGGAGGATTGAATGAGGGGAGTGGGGATGGGTAAGGTGGGGAAGAGTAATGAGGGGAAAATAGGTACAACCCTAATTGCCCAACAATAAAAAGAAAACTTAGCAACTTAAGAATAGACGAGAACTACCTAAACATGATAAAAAAGCCACTTAATTTTTTTAACTACAGTATCTAATGCCATTCTTGAGTGAAATGTTGAATAATGCTGAATGCTAAGATCAAGAATGATGCAATGTCAGATCTTAAACTTTTATTCAACATAGACTGATGCCCACTGCAATTAAGCAAGAAATAGAAACAAAGCATATAAATTACTTTTAAAAAATAAAATCCTCACTATGTGTAAAGGCCATGATTGTCTACATAGACTATCCCAAGGAATCTATAAAAACCTCCTATAATTAATAAGTGAACTTAGTAAGTTCATTGAATAAAAGCTCAACTAATAACACTTAATTATATTTTGTCTATTAATAATGAATATGCTGAAATAAAAATACAATGTCATTCATATTTGCTCCAAAGAAAATAAAATATTGAGGTATAAACTTAAAAAACATTTATAGGATCTATATGCTGAAAAGTTAAAAGTTAAGAAACCAAAAATTATCTAAGTAAATGGAAAGATACATCAAATTCATATATTGAAGATTATAATTCTCCCCAACTGATCTATAGGTTTTAATGCCATTCCTGTCAAAATCTCAGTAATGTTTACATAGTCTATGGAACATTATAAAAATTATGTGGAAAGGTACCATACTAGAATAGTATCACTTGAAAAATACTAGAAACTAGAATAGAACACTTGAAGAAGAATACAGTGGGAGGAGTTATTCTATCTAACATTAAGATCTAGCATAGTATACACTACAGTTGTCAAGATGGTATGACATTAATGGAAGGTTAAACAAATAAACCAATGGAAAAGAATAGAGGAGTCAGAAATATAGCTACACAAAGGTACAAAAGCACTTCAGTGGAGGAAGGAAACATTTTTGAACAAATTATCATGGAGAATTTGGGTATTTATAGGCAATAGATCAATAAATTTTGACCTAAAGTTCACACAATGCACAAAAGTGAACATGAATCATGAATTTAAATATAAATTGTAAAACTGTAATACCTGGAAAAATATGGGAAAAAACTTTTGGTATCAGGGTTAGGCAAAGATTTCTTATGCCCAATGTCATAGCTACTACTATCCATATAAGAAAAAAATTGACTCATTTTAGCTTATAAAAATTAAATTTTTTCTCTGTAAAATACCATTAAGAAGATGAAATCACAAAATATAAACTTCAAGAAGTTATTTGAAAACTACTTATTTGACAAAAGACTAGTTTATATAATATATATTATATAAAAGTCTCTCAAAGCTCAATAGTAAAAACACACAGTCCAGTTCAAAATTTTCAGCCCTGGCTGGCATAGCTCAGTGGATTGAGTGCGGGCTGTGAACCAAAGTATTGCAGGTTCGATTCCCAGTCAGGGCACATGCCTGGGTTGCAGGCCATGACCCCCAGCAACTGCACATTGATGTTTCTCTCTCTCTATCTCTCTCCCTTCCTGCTCTAAGAATAAATAAATGAAACTTTAAAAAATTTCAAAAAAAATTAAAAACATTTTTTCAAAATACATGAAAAGATATTTTACCAAAAGTCACATACTAAAGAGCAAATAAGCTATTCAATATTATTATTTGTTAGGGAAGCATAAAAACAAAGTGAAATATGTTTTTCACATAGTGAAATACAGCACCACTTCTACAGGTGCTGTAGGTGTTCAGAGAAACTTGCTCATACATTGCTGGTGAAATGCAAAATGATATAGCTACTCTGAAGAGGAAATTAGAAAGTTTTATAAAGCAAACCTGTGCACACATACAATCCCACTACTGTGCCATGGGTCATTTATCCCAGAGTATGGGAATGCATGTATTTTTTAAAAAGGACTGCACCTAAAGGTTTATAGTATTTTTATTCCAAACCAGAAACATCCCAAGTGACTTTTAACAGGTGAATTGTTAAACAAACTGTTGTGTGTATACATAAATTAGAATAGCACTGTGCAATACAAGGAGCAAACTACTGATATGTACAACAACCTACATGAACCTCCAAATAATTATGCTGAGCACAAAGAGCTAATGTCTGCAGGTTACTTGCTGTATTACTCTATTCTGTTAATACAATATAATTAAAATGACCAATTTATAGAAATGGGAAACAACATAGTCATTGTCAGACATTGGGGACTAGAGTGGGAGAAGGAGAAGAGAGTTGTTGGGGTGGGGAGAGAATTAGAGAGGGATGTGAATTTGTGTATAAAAGAGCAACACGAGCAATCCTACTTCTGATGTAATTGTTCTGTATTTGCACTGTGCATATCCTTCTTGTAATATTGTACTATTGTTCTGTGAGAAGTTATGACTGGAAAAACTGGGTAAAGCATATGTGGGACATCTCTGCACTGTTTTTTACAACTGCATGTGAACCTACCGTTTTCTAACATTTAAAATGTGTGCTTATCATAAAATCTTTGTTGTTAAAATTTTTCAGGTATAACTGAAGTATACCTGCAACTGAGGTATAATAAGAGGGAGGACCCCCCAGAACTGGAATTTATTCGTAAAAACTGTGTATTTATTTTTATATGTTTAAATTTCCATCACCTTCAAAGTACTCTCCATTTGATGCAATACCCCTACTGAGATGTTTTTTTTCCACTGCTCAGAATAGTTTTTGAACTCATCTATTTTGATGCCTTCGAGTGCTTCTGCAGTTTTTTTGTTTTACCTCTTCCACATCAGCAAAACATTTTCCTTTGAGGACTTCTTTTTATCCAGGGAAACAAAAAAAGGAGCAAGATAATAGGGAGGGTGGGGCATGGGGATCATGCCATTTTGGGTCAAAAACTGCTGAACACTCAGTGTGGTGCGGGCAAGTGCACTTGTAAATCACCCATCATGAAATGGCCAAATGCTTTGAAAGAGCCTTCAAAAAAATTCCAGTGAAGCCCAACACAGCCTCTTATGACAAAACCAACTGGTACACTGATATAAATGGGTTCCTAGAACACTCACCTAGCAGTAGAAGCCTGCACTACAATATAATTCCATTTTGGGGGGGGGTCCCCTCATATTTCTCTTAGTATTAAAATTACTGATTAGTAAAGTAGGCGTACATGGTTCAATTCCTCTGTATTTACCTTTTAGAAACTTACTCGTGTATTTTGTGGTCACAAAGTGATACTTTTTCATTGTAAAACAAATTATAACGTAAATAAGTATAAGGAACAAGTATAAGGAATAATCCTATCTACATCAGTCTCATCCTTCTTGCATTCTTTTACTTGAAATGATAGTGTTTCTTTTCTTGACATTAAGTTGATCATTTCTCTTATGCTTTACATTTCTTCCCTTTTTGCCTTGTCAGTAAACTTGAGCTGTCAATCAACTCCTTATCTTTAAATTTCTACATATTTTATTTTCCTTCCATTTGCTATTATACATGCTCCAGTCAGTCTCATTCAATACACTAAGTCAAAGCCAAAGAGCACAGAAATAACATTCCAAGTCACTTTTCCTCTCCGCACGTGATTTTTCCCTCTTACCAAAATCTAGTTACTCCTCCTAAACAGTATAGTTTCTATCCTTAAATGCCCACAAATGTTACAATCATTAAAAATATCAATACTCTCAATGCTATTAAAAAGTATACACAAAAGTTTATGCCACTTAGAAATTTCATTATTAGAGTCATTATTTTCCCATTCCCATGTCAGTACTAAGCACACTGTATTTTGTATTTAATCAATAGTTATAATGTGAAGCAATAACACCTAAGCTTCAGAACCCTTAATTTATACTGTAAGGTGAACCAGTAATGTATTCATTTTTATGTTTTTTGCACAATTTTGGAAAGTAAGACATTTTTATTACAAGAGGTTAAAACCACTATCTTTTTTTTAACATTCTAAATTATTTTCATGCAGTTCCCTTTCTTTTGGGGTGGCTTTCACATGGCCTCTGGCACTCCTGGGATCTAGCTCAGAAAGTGCTGAGTTTGGGCTAGGAGATATATCTGTGTGGTTCATAACTGTTTTTTGAAATCATAATTGTTAGCCATTCTGTTATATGAGTGCTTCCATAAATATCCCTTCTTTCCTCTGTGCCCACACACTAGGTCATGACAAGAAATATAGAACCAGACATATTATTGAGATATAAGTGTTCTGAGATCTCCGTTCTCAAAATATATGAGGAAAAAGAAAAAACCTTGAAATGTGCAAAGCCAGACACTGGTCTTTGAAAAATTCTTTCAGTAATTGCATGTGAAAAATTCTTCAGCAAAGGACTTGGTTTTCTTTGAAGTATGTTCAAAACAGTTGTCTCCTGACAGTTTGCACAGTAATCATAGACTATGTATCCAAACTTTTAGAGCAAAATGCATTCAAGTGGTATGTCAGGCAGTTAATTTGTATATCCCTTATGCTATTTTCTTGGATATTTTCAAGTTTGTAGTAGTTTCTAGACATTTCCTTAAACTCAACTTGTAGTGATTTTTCTAATTCTAAAAGAGCACTCATTCTCATGTGTGATTTTGTGCTTATTATTTTGTATTTAAAAAAAACCAGCAACCATAATTTTACATATTCAGTTTTCACACAATGTGGAGCTGTCTCTATTTATTCCAGTGTTCATTTATATGTCACAGAATGAACGTGGTTGTAGACTGTGGATACCTCAGCTGGCAGCCATGCCTTACCCTAGAGCCCATGGCTACAGTTTTCGGACTAATGAATCCAACTAGACATCTCTGATTTGAGCCTCTCAAATGTATATACCTATGAAAAGCCTTTCTTTTTGTATTTTCTAATGAATCATGTGATAGCCATGTTTGAAAAAAGACTAGGTACAGATCAGTCACTATTGAAATGAAGAAAAATACCCAGACAGTTGGTCGTCTTAGAGTAGAAATCCACACTCAGGTGAGCATCTCAACTTGCAGGACACAAAAGCAAATGTTAAGGCAAGGAAATACATTTGAAATAAGATATGTTCGGGAATTGTGCATATGTAGCTATCAAACAACAAGGTAAGTAAGATAAGAGATCAAAAGATGAGAAGATAAGACAAATCAAATTATTCTTAAGAACACATCTGCCCTCTTTACCCTCAGGAATAGTGAAAACAAACTAGCACTACTATGCCATTGCCCATCTATCTTGACCTAAATTGTACACATCTTTAATATAGTAGGTCCAATATAGTAGGTCTGAAAATAGTAAGTGAAAATTCCAGAAAAAAAAGTCTTTATGGTGTGTCGTATTGAGTATCATGATGAAATATCCCATATTTCTGCTCTGTCTGCCAAGGATGTGAATCATTCCTTTCTCTATTCTATCTACACAATACATGCTACCCACCCATTAGTCACTTAGTAGCCATCTAGGTTATATCAGATCCACTGTTTGATATTACAATGCTTGTGTACAATTAACCCTTAGTTTAGTTAATAATGGCCCTGAGGACATTCACAAAACTTTTATTAAAGTATTCAATATATTTTTGTAATTGTTATGACTTATTATTAGTTATTATTGTTAATCTTATATTGTGTCTAATTCATAAGTTAAGCTTTATCATAGTTAATGAGGTCTGTCCAGAAAGTATCCAGCCGTGTACTATGACAAATAGAGACATTTATTGAAGAAGGTACAAGAAACACTGTGCATAGTACTTTGATGCTTCAGTTCCCTTCAAAGTAGGCACCTTAGGACCTCACACAGTTCTCCCAACGCCTCTTCCGCTGATCAAAAAACTCTGAAAAATCCTTTGTTGGAACTTCCACAAGTTATCCCATTGTATTTTCCTGAATCTCATTGACAGTTTGAAGTCTCTTCTGTTTCAAAGGTGATTTTAGTTTTGGGAAAAGGCAGAAGTCATAGGGTGCCAAATATGGGCTGTAATGGGGCTGAGTCACTTGAGTGATTTGATGTTTCACCAGAAAAACTTTGCACAAGGTGTGATGCATGGGTGGGCTGGTTGTCATGAAGAAGCTGCCAATCCCCAGTTGCCCATAGTTGTGGAAGTTTTTGTCATATTGCATATCTCAATTGATGAAGAACATTGAGGTAGTATTCCTTATAATTGTTTGGCCTGAAGGGGTTTACTAATGATGGACACCTCCCCAATCAAAAAGCACAGTTCACATGGTCTTGATATTCCTGCAACTTTGCTGCTCCTTCTTAGTCTGTGTAGAACCAGGAAACTTCCATTGTGATGACTGGGCCTTTGTTTCCAGATCATAGCTGTAGATCCAGGATTCATCTCTGGTTATGACCTTTCTTGAGGAAATCTGGTTCATTGGTAGTGGTTTGAATCAAGCTATTAACAACTACAGCGTGATGTTCCTTCTGCTCTGGTAGCAGAAGCTGTGGAATGAATGTTGCCAAGATACATTTCATCTTAAGATCCTGCATCAAATTCTTGGATATAGTGGGTTTTGGAATCCCCAGATCAGCTTCTAGTTCTCTCATTGTCGGTTGCCAATCTTTGTTGATTGCAGTCTGTACACGTTCAGCATTCTCAGGTATTCTGGTTATTGCAGGCCTTCCAGAACATGGATCACTTTCAACAGATTCTTGACCTCTTTGAAGAATTTGTGCCACACTTTTTATTTGTGCTGCACTCCTTGTACAGTGCCCAGAAGACTTCTGAGTCATCTGAATAGTTTCCATGGAGGAATGTTCAAGCTTAACACAAAATTTGATGCAGATTCGTTGCTCTACTTGCTCAGTCATTTTGAATGTGATGGCTACACAATACACATGCTCACTCAGTGGTATCTACTGCCCTCACTGACTAGTACAGTGAAGCCATCATTGCCCATGCATGCACATTGCAGTCCACTCTCTTTGGCTGCCAGGTAACATCGATGCTGCCAAGCCATTTTTGTTACATTAACAATGGCTGGAATTTTCTGGACAGACCTCAGTATATGTACCAAGAAAGTTTGTCAACATTTTTCTATTCACACTGTATAGCTTAAAAAGTCATGAATCTGAGTAGCATTTTTTAACACTCCTTCACTCAGTTAAAAAGCCAACTGTATGAACCTCTCCTTATTGTTTTGATAAATGTACCATACTTCCCATTGCTTTTGGCTACATGGTATTCTAGTACAAAAATTGTTCACTACTCTCAACAACCTTTTAGGTATGACTTCATAATAGCCTATGATAAAGTTTGAAAGTAGGGATTTCAAAGATAAATCAGTCTATATGTCAAATGCTTTAAGATACTGCAGCAAAATTCAATATAAAATAATGAGTCGTACTGTGTCTTCAGTTTTTCACCCAGATGTTTAACACATTTAAACACTGATAACATGTGAAGAGGTATGGAAGCTAAAAATTAAAAATTTTTTATGTTATGACTTACTTATTTAAAATTAAGTAGTTATTTCTCTAAGGGTAAGAAAGGAAAATAAATAGAAGGTGACTACTTCGGCAGACACTTCAGCAGAGAGAAAAACTGTAGCTACTTAGAATATATTTTGTGTGTGTGAGTATGTGTGTGTGTGTTGAACAAAAATAGAGTAACATTGGCTTCTACTTTATTGTTAGCAACAAAATGTGCATAGCATTCCAGTAAATAAGTATAATAACTCAAGAAAAATGAGGCTGGTATTTATTATATATTAATATACCATAATTAGTGCTGGCTGTTTCAATGATGTTTCTCAGTCACTCTATAATATAGCATTAACATTATGTTGTAAATAAGAAAATTAAGGTTTATAAAGTTTAAATGATTTTTCTAAAGTTACCCGAGCGGTTAGAGACAAAGCTAGGTTATTAGCCAATGAAGGCTCTTTTCATCATATCACACTGCCTCCAGGTACTCTAGATGGAAATTGTGAGAATTATACTTTCAGCCATATAATACCATTTGCCTATTTCCTTATTGGAAGGATCAGAGAAAAGTGTTTATTCAGAACAGTCATTCCAAGCATATTAAACTAAGGCTAAGCAAATATATTGGGTTGGCCAAAACGTCTGTTTAGTTTATTCTCTATGATGGCTCTAGTAGTGTTTAGTTGTCTTTAACTTCATTCAAAACAATTTTGTTAGATTGTATTGTGACAGCTGTCATATCAGCATGTATTGAAAAAAATCAAAATTGGTAATTTTTTGTGAAGCAATTTTAATATTGAACATGGAGGAAGATACAAACATTTTCAGCCTATTATGATGTGTTATTTTAAGAAAGGTAAAAACTCAACAGAAATGCAAAATAAAAGATTTGTTCAGTGTATGGAGAAGATGCTGTGACTGATTGAACATGTCAAAAGTGGTTTGTAAAGTTTCTTGATACTATTGACATTTTGGTCAAATAATTCTTTGCTGTGGGGTTGTCTTATGTATTAGATGTTTAGCAGCATCCCTGGTCTCTCTACCCACTAGAAGCCAATAGCAGGAGATGGCTGACGTACTCAAAATATCCAAATCAATAAATTTATTAGTGAAAATGAAAAATGTGTCTTTTATTTTATGGAAAAAACTAAATAGACTTTTTGGCCAATAGATTTCTCTCTTTCTCTCTTTCTCTTTCTTTCTTTCTTTCTTTCTTTCTTTCTTTCTTTCTTTCTTTCTTTCAAATTTTCATTTGAGGACATTTTTACTGATTTTTAAAGAGAAGAGAAGGGGGATAATGGTGAAAGAGAGACAAAAACATCTATATGAGAGAGACACATGGGTAGATTGCCTCCTCTCATATGTTCCCTGGCTGGGCTCCGAACTCACAACCTGGGCAGGTACCCTGACCAGGAATCAAACCCATGACCTTTTGGTTTATGGGATGATGCTCCAACCAACTAAGCCACACTGGCCAGGGCCTTATTTCTCTTTTTAATAAGAAATGTCTCTAATAGTATGTTTATAAAGAATTTATGTAATCGAATCAAACAAAAACTCCATCAGAATTCCTACATCAGATTATGTAAGGAAATAGGAAGCAAATGCAATAAATATAAGGAATAAAATATTTTTGACATTACATAAGCATAACAGTATTCAAATCTGACTTCTCCTGATTTAGACTTCACATGTCCTTTCTCAGATAATTAAGTTTTAAAGAAATAATTAGCTTTCTCCATAAACAATTTTATGTGAAATATTATTGTTATGCAATAGAAAATATATAAAGAATAATAATGTCATTAAGTTGATTTTTAATTCACAACATCTGCTTTGGCCATAGGTATCATTTTATTTAAGACAGTCATGCTTGAACAAAAGTTCCCAGCAAGTACTCTAGTTCTGTGTATTACATCAGAAAATCTGCTTAATGTTTCAAAAGGAAGGTAAACTTTGTTTTAAGCTCTTGCCCCATAAAACTATCTGTAAAATAGATCATATTTTTTAATAAATTAGGTATTATCAAGTAGACCCACAAAAACAAGAGACGAAGCAAAAACAGTTCTAGGAAAATATCAATGATACCAAAAATACATTTCCTAAAACCTGTCTGGTGCAGCAGCTATTAATGCACCTGAATGTCCCAAGGGGAGGAGCACAGTGACTAAAGAAAGGGAGACTGGAAGAATTTTGCTCAGAGTCGGCCAGAGGTTTGTTTTTTCGTGTAAGTACTCCAACATGCAGCAGAAGAAATACGACTCTAAAACAAGTTTAAAGGATCTAAGTTAAGGCTGCCAAAGCACAAATATGTATACATGTTTGAGGCTTTGCAATCTGGCTTAGAACATTGCAAAGCCTTGCCAAAGTCACTGAGAGTTAGCATCTTCTTTGAAGCAGCAGTAGTGCGTTGGGTTTAACTAGGCTGTCATAAAGCGTGAAAAGTATATTTTAGGAAACTATGAGTGTAGCTCATTTGAGAAAGTTTTTCTGCCAAAAATTTATTTGTAAATTGATCTTTGGAACTTTGAATCCATTTCTTAAAATATTTAATACTGATTAGTACATTGAAGTTAAGCCATAGATATCTAATTAATCCTTAAATACATATAATATATTTATATATTATTGATTAATGCTTTTTGTATGTTGAAATTATACTCTAAATTCCAAATGGGGATGGCGAGAACACGCCTCACTGGCTGAGGATGCACGTCCTGCAGGACCCTGCTGGCTGCAGCAGTGGGTCACGTGGAGTGAGCTAGGTGGAGGGTGGACTCAGGAAACCAGGTATAACAGAGCATCTAAGAGATTTTTGAAGTCAGCTTTCTTTATAGCAATAAGTGCTCTTTATAACATTTATAAGATAGTTTAACCAAAACACGTGGAATAGTTTTATAAGATAGCGTTATAATTATGGTCCTAAAGAATATTATTATTTTACTGGCATTTCTTCATTAAATGTTTATTTTCCAATGGATGTTTATATTTGTCTGTTTTGTTCGTTACAATGGCATTAATTATTGCTTGCAAAGTTTCGTGTGTTTATTAAATCATTATATTCTTGGAGATGTTTCTTAAAATTTTTACAATTGGAAAGAAAAAGTATAACATCTGACCAGATATTTTCTTTAATTCTCAAATAAATAATTAAACAGACTTTGATACATTAATGTTGTTAAATAATTCTTTGTAATATAGATCTGGTAATAAGACACATTTAGAATGTGTAAAATTAAGTTAGAATAAATATTTTTTAATACCAGTATTTATTTGTCAGGTAAGAACAATCCCCCTAAGTTGCAATTCTGAGGAATTAGTGAAACTTTCTTTACACACCAGGGGAAAACTCTTTCTCCTTGTTTTCGTTCTTCTGCCTCCTTCTCAGCTTCTTTTCCTCCCTCCTCAACTATTTCTCCCTTCTACTCATGCAAACCCTCATTCCTCAGATAAGTATTCATATGTTCCAGGCACTGTAGTAGGTGTTGGGGATATACTGACAACCAGAGAGGTTCTGCCCCTGCCCTCAAGAGGCTGACATTTAATGAAAATAGATATGGAACATTTATTAGGAATAAGATAATTATTACAAAAAAACATGAAATACAGGGTACTGTGAAGTATGTAAAATGAGTTTCTCACTTTAGGTTTACATTTGGGATAGCAGTTAAATGAGAGAATTTATCATATGTTGGCAATTAGATAGTTCACTTAAAATTGATCCTTAGTATTACAAGCCAATATAATTACTCCCCCCCCCACCCCACCCCCAACAATGTTGTTAAGTTTGAGAACAATTACAGAGAAAACAAAAGGAGTGATTCAGAGTTGGGGACTGACATAACAGAATGACAAAGGAAGTTGGAATTTGGGACTCCCAGAAAGACAACATTATTGCTATAATCAATGGCTTGTCTTTCAGGTGATCTGTTATTACCCCTGTTCACAGGTGCTTTGTTCTAGGAAACAAAACAAGAGGTAAAGGAAGATATTCTCTGACCTTCTATTAGCAGTTGTTATGCTGTTGCTAGTGCCACATGTATCTTTCCTTCTTGTTTCCTCTTGTGTTTTTTAGTCTGTAGATACCTAATGCTTAAACTCTTTCCCTTTAGGTCTCCACTTCCATTAACCCAGGTCATCTGCTGGGTTCAGCTGCTTTATTCCTCAAGCTTTGGCTGGACTTATGTCTTTCTCTTTTACTAGTACCGGTTTTCCCTGTAACTGTTTCTTCCTTCTTTGAAGATAAAATACCTGGATATAGCCCAGCCTGCCTTGTGGAAATTTTCACTACTTACTGATTTCATTTGACATTTGCCAACTGCTTTCCTATGTGGAACAGATTTATGTCTGTTTCTCTTCACTTCTGGCAGCACAGGATCTGGAATCTGCCATGTCCATGGACTTGTTATTGCCTGCCAGCTGTCCCCCGTGCCAGCTGGTCTGCATGGGGGCATTTTACATTTAAATATTCATCATTTTCTATACCTTTGAACTTGACCTTTACTAACCTGATCTGAGGGACTTTTTCACCTAAATCATTAGGCAATGATCTCCTAGAGGTCAGGCCTGTTTCCATTACAAGCACAACTGAATGCTCAGTGTTCAATAAATATTTTTTGAAAAAAGATAATTTGCTTATTTTATTTTAGATATCTCATGTTTATAAAAATGCATATAACGCTTCTTAAACTTCTGCAAGTATGGCTATATTTCATAACACTTTGCATTTCATAATCATGCATCTGATTCAGTATTTAAACCAACATTTCTAAATGGGGAAACTATGTTGAAGTTTGTTCTTTTCTTTTTTATGTCATATATGCTCAAGATGACATTTCACTTTGTTCTTTTGAAAGAAAACACCTATGAATATTAAATAATTTTATAGCTTTCTTAACAACCACCATTATCAAGGCATTGCACATTGTTTTGAATGAGATATATGCATTCTCTATCACACAAGAGCACTCCTAATAGGACAAAAAGTCTTCCAGAGTGAGGGTAAAATAATCTTATTCTTTTTACATATAACACACACATATTTATAGACTATAGAACAAATAGTATATTTGTGATATTAACAGTTCATAGAATTTATTAGAAAAAAATGTTGAGAAACATTAAATAAAGATAAGAAAGAGCTTTATCCCTGCTTCAGAGAGCATCTGAGTGAACAGGGAACGCTTCCCAGGGACTGGCTCCTTTAAGAAACAATATATTTTGAGAAAACTGTAAACACAGCCTGGAAAATGATATAGCAGACACAGAGGAACATAGTCAAGAGAGGCTTTCCAGATTGTCAACATTTTTTAAATTTGAAAACAAATTAATTTGTTGTCTTAACAGTATTTCAAGCATTTAATTATTTTTCATATTTTGTACATAAAATAAATAGCCATTTAATATATAACACAGTCTTTTTGCACTATCATATTACTTTTTAAAGCTACACAAAGACAATCCCCAACTTACAATAACTTGATTTAAATTATTTTGACTTTACAATGATGCAGAGACAATTTGCCTTCAGCATAAACCATATGTTAAGTTTTGAATTTTGATATTTTACTCAGCTATCGGTATGTGGTGCGGCATTTCCTTGTGATGCCTGGCATAGGCAATGGACATGCTGCTCTGACCAGCCACGTACTCACCAGAGTAACATCTTATACTCCACTGTGTGCTCCCTGTGTTGGGTGATTTTGCCCAACTGTAGGCTAATATGTAAACATTCTGAGCACGTCTAAGATAAGCTAGGCTAAGTTATAATGTTCAGTAGGTTAGGTATATTGAATGCATTTTCTACTTTAATATGTTCAGTTTATTATGGGTTTATCAGGAGGCACTTCATCATAAGTTAGGGAACATCTGTAATTATGTGGAGCATTTATTTTAATTCAAAAGAGAAAAATTGGATTCAAATAGATACCTTCATTGTCTTGTGAACCAAAGGTTTATGTAGTCACAGCTACTTCAAAGAGCAAATTATTTTCTACAGAAATCATTTACTTCTGTTACAGCCAACTTCACACAAGTCTCAAAGGTCTTGTGCACTCTAAGAAGTGAGCACACCCTTCACAACTCAAGTACAGTCAGAGCCATGACTAAAATATTTGAAAATATTTTGTCTGGATTCACATTAGCTTTACTATTGATAACCTTCCTCTCCATTTCAATGAATTTCTTTCTATCCTGCCAATTACTTCAACACACTCCAGTATTTGTAGTTTTGGAATTCTGGAACACTAAAATGTTATATTTATTTCTTTGACATGCTTATTACATGTTAAAGACAGTCCATTAAATGGTATCTCTTGAAATCTTATCCACTTGATCTTTTTGTGACATTTCATGGATTTTAATGCCTTTTAATTTTGGATTTTTGGTACATTTTGCAGTACTGCATTTTTCAGATTTTTCCTTGATCAGTCTTAGTGCTTTTCTGAATTCTGTCCTTAACTCCTCTATTCTAAGCCTTTTTCTTTCTGTTTGTAGACATTCTCACTGATTTCCAAGAGTTTGCCATCAGTCATATATGAAACTATATTCATGTGCAAGGTGCTAAGTATATGCAAAGGTAGACTAAATATAAGCCTGTCTTCTAGAAGCTCTGATAAAATCTGTCTTAAATATCATACATATATTTTCAGCATAATTGTAGAAATCTTTACTTTCAAGCTCTGTGAACATCTGAAGCTCATTCCTCACAAACAATTTTGTTAACCCTAAAACATCTTCTTCCTGTATGCCTCTATCTTGGTAAATGGCACAGCACCCATCATACCAGTTATAGAGTTCTTTTCCTCTTGTTTCTTCCTCAAGCTTCAAATAAAATCAGAAAGGAATTCAATGTATTTCAAAACTGTATCTCTTATTCTCAAGAGTGTAATAACAGTTTTAGAGACTCACTCAAAATTCTAGTTGCTCCACTTACAACTTGTGCTATCTTGAACATGACAAATAAAATCCTTGTAACTCAATCCCCTTATATATACAATGGACATAACCCCCAACTAATAGGATGTCATAAGAATTACTTGAAGTAACATGTTAAGATTTGAGGCCCATAGTATGTACTGAATACATTTTTACGTTTTCTCTTTCCTCAAATGTTTCTTATTTCTTATGCCACTAGCATGGATTACATATACATTTGGTGCCACCTGGATATTCTGACACAGGTTTCTGTGTCTTTGTTCTCTGTCAATATTTATCTAAACACCACAGTATTACTAAATTGATTATTCTTCTGAAAGCCTCCAGAATTATCAGTTGCTCATAACAAAAATATCAATTCCTATAGCATAGCTTATAAGAATTTTTTATCACATTTTATATACTTTTGTACACACCCAGTAGAGTACAGGCTTCACATAGAGCAGATATTCGACAAATGTCTTCTGAACTTGTTTACCTCCTTTTTGTAAAAACTTGAGTATAAAGGCATGCTGAATCCTTTGTAGATACTACTCATTTTTGGAAGGGGGTTGTTAGCATCAAGCTAATGTTGGTTTAAGAATTGTGTGAGTTTGGAAGGAAAGGCACAGCTTTCACTGGTTGTACAGAATCTAATGTCATCTTACCAAGTCTGTGTTGGCATCTTTCTGGGTAATTTTCATCATTTGGGAGATGTAAAAAGCCCATAGTACAGTCATGTAATCTGTGTAATCTGTATACTCTTAAATGAAGTGAATGCTTTTTTTACCATCTTTTTTCACTTCAAATTCTATTCCCTGGATTGGAGGTGAAGTCTGGATAGTGATAATAATGATAACAGTGATGATAAAATTATTATAATAATGGTCTATAAACAGATTTCTCCTCGGCACTTCACCCCACTGTACTTCTCTGGTAGGTATGACCTCAATCACTATAGGAAAATACGAGTTCCAGCTGTTCTCATGTGATATTAGGACCCAAAACCTTGGTGACTGCATGTGACAGTACATAGACACTTTATGGAAAAATCTCTGTCTTGCTTGAGAACTGAGGAGTCATGTACCACCTTTCCATCTATTCCTGTAATTTCTTCCAGATTTAACAAAATAAGTCAATTTTTCTTTCTAGTTTGTAGGGTAATGTTAACAGGGCTCATTTTTCTTAATTTGGAGTGTAATGTTCCTGGGGCTCATTTTCTGATTTGCACATGACTTTAAACTCTGATTAAATCAAGTTACTTGTTAACACCAGTAATTTGGTAATATAAATTGTTGCATAGATGAATATAGGAGATTTGAAAGAATATGAAAACATCTAATAATCAAATTATCACTATCTCAGCTCTACAGGAGAACTTTCTCCAATGGTCTAACAAGATCTCTTGAATGTAAATTTTCATTATTAATATTTTGCATAACAGAGTTTTATCCCTTTTATGACTTCAATTTTCTTTTGCATGAGCATAGCACATTATTTTTTGTGGTAAAGGAAATTTGCAAGTTATAAGGTTTCATAATTATATTCATTAAGATGAAAAGCAGAGTATAAATGTATGCTTTTTTATTAGATTGATATATTTGGTTGCAGTATATTTTTCAGCTCTAATCCCATTTCTTATCAGATGTTCTATTTTCCAGGCAGATCAAAGTAGTGGTAAAGCTGTAAAGTTGCAAACACATCTTGACCTTTTTTTATCGTGTATCTTGACTATTTCTGGTATTGTTTTCATTTGTAACACTCACCTTCATATTCATTCAACTGAAATTGAATTGAGTTTCACTTTTTTTGTTTCCTCATTGTACTCTAGTTTAGAACTGAGGTCAATTATATTACCATATGATATACCATCATATCCTGAGATAAATTACTTATTTGATATATATTACTTCTATTATCAAATTACGGACCTCTTGAGGGTAGTAAAATGTTTTGCACTATTTGAAATTTTCAATTATGATTGTGGATTTTCTTTCTTCTTATATTTCTGTTAATTGTATCTTTCTGTATTTTGAAGTTCTGTATTTTAGGTTCATAACTTAGGATAATTATGACCTTTTGATAAAATTTACTCATCTTATTTACAAAATAGTTTTTTTTGCCTCTAGCCTATATATTTGTCTTCAATCTACTTAATTTGACATTAGTATAGCCACACAAGTTTTCTTTGTCATTGTTTGCATAGAAAGTAGACTCCTACTATTTTACTTTTAACTAGTCGAGTTCTTTAATTTAATGTATTTCTTCTTAATGGTATCTTATTTTTTTTAATCCATTGTAATAATCTTTGCCTTTATATGTGTTTGCTTGATTTACAACATGTAATGTAAGTGCTTTAGATCTATAATGGATTTAAATCTATAATGTTGCATGTCTTCTATTTTTGTTATCTGTTCTTTTGCTTTCTTTTCCTTATATCCTGCCTCCTATTGTTTTAATCAAATATATTTTTAGCATTTCAGTTTATATCTTCTATGATTTTTAGTTAAAATATTTGGATCATTCTAAATACTGTTCTAAAGATTCCAGTATTCATGTTAGCTTCATAGTCTACTTTCCAATATTATTAGACTAACCTCGTAAACACTGCAAGAACCTTACAATTGTAGAGTTTTATTAACCCTCATCTTGCACTTGGAGCTTATTTATCATTGTTTTTTTTCCTAAATAGATAATAATCTCATGGCATATGATTATCATTTCCTTAAAATAGTCATTAGTGATACACACAAATTTAGTGAAGAGTTGTGCACAAGTGTACTTTTAGAAGGCATTTCATAAATTTCCAAATATTTACTTTAGATTTTTTTCTGCAGCCAGATTTCTATCTGTAACCATTTATTTCAGTTGGAAGAACTTTCAGAATTCCTTGTAATGCAGGTCTACTAGAAACAAAGTATCTCAGCTCTTATATTTCTGAAAGCATTATTTTGCCTGCATGATGTTTCACTGATACAGAAGTGTAGGCAGATGGGATTAACTTCTCCCCATCTTAACAATTTAAATAGTAGTTTGTTTCCTGGCTTTCATGATTTCTAGTGAGAAATAGCCATTATTTTTAACATTATCTCCCTCTTTTTAAGGGTGTCTTTCACTGAACTCATTCTGTATCTTTGGATTTGAGCAATAGAATGTTATACCTAATCTGGTTTTATTTGCATTTTTCCTACTTGAGATATTTTAATCTTCTTGGATTTCTGTGATATTTTTATGTACTTTAGAAAATTTTTCTTCAGTATCTCCTCAAATACTTTCCTGTCCTATTTATCTCTTGTCTTTATCTTGCACTGAAAATAATCATATACACATTAAATATTGTTTTCTATATTTACAGTCTGTTATATGTTTTCTTCACTTTTTATTATGTTTATGTTTCATTTTGGACTATTTTCAGTTCCAATGATCTTTCATCTACTGAGTCCAAAAAAAAAAAAAAGATCAAATTACCATTTTAAGACCATTAAGTGAATTTATTATTAATACTATATTTATATATTTAACATTTTCATTTGTCTGAGTTTTTTAATGGTTTCTATGTTTTTGCTGAAATTTTTCATCTCTTTAACCATCACTGTGTTGGTTAATTTTATGTGTCAACTTGACTAGGCTAAGACATGCCCAACTAGCTAGTATAACTTTATATCCGGGTATGTCTATGAGGGTAGTTTTAGGAAAGATTACCATTTGAATCAGGAGACTTACTAAATAAGACTAAATATATAGATAGATCAAAAATATGATCTGTTTTTCTAGAAAAGCTTGACTAATACATCTTTTCAGTCTACTTTTGTATAATTACAATAGTTACTTTAAATTTCCTATCTGAAATTTACAGTATCAGGGCCATTTGAGGGTTTGTTTACTTTCCTCATCTTAGGTCTCATTTTTCTGCTTCTTAATGAGAATTAAAATTTTTATTGCAAGATAGACATTATGTGTAAAATAGCAGGAGACACTGGAATGATAATAAGAAAAAGTACATTTTTCTTCTGAAAGTTGATAGTATTGCTGTATCATTCTACTCTGTAATTGAGCTAGTCTGGGCATTGTTGCAACTTTTGATAGATTTAGTTCAGCAGTAGCTTAGTTTTGAGGGGGAAATAATAAGTTTCTGGAGACCTCTTTATGTGTTATAGCATAGTGTCTAGTTTTCAGGGATGTTGGGGAATTCACTTACCTTTTTAATACTGTGTCTAGCTTCCTGCACCTCATTTAATCTCTCTCTGTCTTGCTGACCTGTCCCAGTATTTGAAGGTTTGATTCATATACTTAGAGCAGGTCCAATGTACTTCCCCTGTGAATCTCTCAGCAATCCTGCTCAGGCCTAGCTTTCAGCATATTACCTGTGCACTCATTGAAGATTAATGGGAAAACATTAGAGGTGGCAGAGGACTTTCCATCTTCTCTCATCATTTTACTAGTGAAAACAGCCACATGACTCTTTTCTACTAAAATGGGCCCTAATACCTTGAAGTAAATTCACTAAAATTTCTTAAACTAAATTTGTCATCACATTTCTGATGAGTTTATAAGTAACTATTGTTTGGTAATTTATCTGACTTATTTTCACATTTCTTTGTTTTTGTAAGGTGTGGGGTACAATCTCTTATAACATTTCATAAATGAACCAAAGGCAGAAGTCCCTATTCTTCTTCTTGTAATTCTTTAGTTCTTTTTTAAAATTTATTTTTATTTTTTATTTCTCAATAATTTTTTAATTGAACACAATTACAACTAAGCAAATAGCACATTACACTATACTCTTTTTTTTTTTTGGTCAAAGAATGTGTATCACACTTCTTAAGTTGGGTCAGAAGAGAAATCTAGTATTTAGTACAGCATTATTTTATCTTGTATAGTGAAAAATGTTTAAAAAAACTTTGTAACTGTATGATTTGATTATGAAACAGTAACATTTTAGATTATTTTAGACCACAAAGAAAACATATGTTCTAATATAGTTGGATGCATGTTTGTAATGCAATAATAAAATAGTTAAAATTGTGACAGATTCTGAATTTTGTTTCTTTTACACTGTTGGTGGGAATGCAGACTGGAACAGTCACTGTGTAAAACCATATGGAATTTCATCAAAAAAAATGAAAAATGAACTGACTTTTGACTGAGCAATTCCATTGCTGGGACTATACCCTAAGAATCCAGAAACACCAATTCAAAAGAACCTACTCACCCCAATGTTCATAGAAGCACAATTTACAACAGCCAAGTGCTGGGAGAAGCCTAGGTGCCCATCAGTAAATGAGTGGATCAAAAACTGTGGTACATTTAAACAATGGAATGCTACTCAGCAGAAAGAAAGAAGGAGCTCGTACCATTTGCAACAGCTTGGATGGATCTGGAGAGCATGAGACTAAATGAAATAAGCCAGGCGGTGAAAGACAAATATTATATGATCTCACCTATAAGTAAAACCTAATCAATAAAACAAACAAGCAAACGAAATATAACCAGAGACATTGAAATAAAGAACAAACTGACAGTAACCAGAGGGGAGGTGGGAGGAGATAATGGGGAGGAGGGGAAAGGGTTGTCAAGGAATATGTATAAAGGACACATGTACAAAGCTAAAGGGGAGTAGGATCTAGGGTGGGAGGTGGAGATGGCTATAGTCGAGGGGGAGTTATTGGGGGCAATGGAGACAAGTGTATTTAAACAACAATAAAAAAATCAGAATCCTTGATAACTTTAACCATTTTATGTAACTCTTTAGTTTTTACTAGGATACTTTAGAAATATATAGCACCCAATATACATTTATTTAATTTAAGATTCTACTTTCATGTTAGAGATGTTAAGAATTTTTTGATAAATAAATGATTATGGATTTTTAAGGAACCTATCTGTAGTACCATACTGAAATGACCACTGTGTCTTCTTGGGGCCAATAAACATTCAAGTTCACAAAATGCCATAGGTCATGTTTGGCAGTAGGTTCACTTAGGAGAATTTAGGTCAGGAAATGCAATTTTCCAATAGGGAGGTAAAACGTATTCTATTCTACGTGTGTCCTTGAAATACTCTGTATAGCGTCCAGGAGCTATTGTCTTTGGTTCTTCAGATGACAAGTAATGGATGAGGAAATGAAAAAAACCACACTGGGGAGGTGTGCAAGTTACCTGTGATAATACTTATGCCCCTCAGGAACTAATATCTCTTGTAACAATTTTAAGGTATGGTTTTGAGATTTCAACAAAAGATAGACCAGGTACAAGGGTCACTAAAATCAGGAATGAATAAAACAGTTATTTATAATTCTTTCATCTCAGATGCAGTTTGCTTAATAGTACTCAATTTTGCTATAAGAAATGTTTTCCTCGTGTAAAGTTCTCAGGAGTAAACAAATAAATAGAAAACTGATTAAAGTTCAACTTCTATTCAGGATTTCACATCATGATTTAGAAATACTTATATTTTCACTGTTTCAACATTGAAAATTTCAGAACACTTAAATTATATTTTATAAATCTTCAGCAGTTAAATGTAAGTTATAACAATTTTGTGTGTATTTGTACATAAGCTTTTAACTTCACCTGAATACTGTTTAATATGGAAGCAAAATAATTTATGAAAGCCACAAGCTTAAATTTCACGTCATTGGCTTTTACATGTAAAAGAAATCAGAAAATAATTCTCTGTAGGAAGCACAGTTTTTGTATATTTTACCATCATCTCATGTAAAAAGGGACTGGAATTATAATTCCTTTCCTAGTATGCATTGCAAAACAATTTATATTAATTGTATAATATATTATTCATGTAGTAAATGTTGTCATTAAACATCACAAGGTAAAATTAAGGAGTATTGTTATAGCCACCTAAGAAATAGAAAATATCAGCCTTAGAAGAGTAAGTAATCTGTCCTCAGTCACAAAGCCATTTAGTCTGTGCTGTAATGATGTATTTAGCACAGATCATTTCTTAACCACTGCCCAGGGACTATACACAATGTGTTAGGGATAAATGGATACTATATACTGAATAGTACTGAATATTTATATTAAATATCACAAATTGACTACAACTGATCTTCTCCTATCCTTACAACTACTAGGCCTCTCATAGTTATCAATATAACATATATTTCTTTGATAAACAAATTGATTTTTGCCTACCTGTACATACCTGTGAAGATACTTTGGAAGGACACAAATATATTTCTATAGCTTATTATACCATTGATTAAACTTGTAATTCCTAATAGTATTTTAAAAATTACTGCTTGAATATTACACACATACAACACATACACACACATATTTAATAAATATTAGGGTATGGCAAATCTGAATTTAGGACTGTAAATTGGGCCTGATCTTTACTGGTTACATATTTAAATCTAGAATTTACAAGGGGGAATTTTTATATTTTTAATTAATTTTTTTATTATTGTTCAAGTACAGTTGTCTCCATTTTCACCAAACCAGCACCCCTGCCCCTAACGCAGACACTGGCCCACAGTGTCTGCAGAGTTATGGATGAGATGAGATACATTCGCACTGGCTACTGAGTCCTGTGGAGGAAAAGGGACGGCATGGCCACTCTCTCAAGAGGAGAGCACGCTGACCCGTGCCTTGACAGGTTTTTATTGGATTTCAATTTGCACAGAAATACAGGTAAAGTTTGTTAATTATTGTCAGTCAGTAAGGATCAAACAACAGATAGCATACAAAGAACTCTGAGGGCTTATTCTGAGTGAGGGTCTGTTAGCTAAAGGGCTACAAAACTTTGGGAAACAAACTCATTTCCTGCTTGGACCCTTATCATTTAATTGAGAGCATTCTTAGCAAAGCACTTTTCACAGGATTTTATACATTCTTTCTTAGGTCTGATCACCTTGGGGAACCAGCCCTTTCCAGCACAGGGCTGCACCACCCTCTGTCATTGTTTCAGGCTTAAGTCAGGCAGGGGAAGTAAGACAGCCAAGAGATTAGGAGACTTCTTGCAAAGGCTATGTCAAAGCTGAGGAGCGAAGGTCCATCACTCCCTTTTGCTATAGCCCCCCCCCCGCCAAGTCCTTCCTTGGGGCCTCCATGTGATCATGCCTATCTTAGGTCATTCCCCCCTTGGGGAATCTTACCCATCATTGGTTAACTGATCAAGCATTGGGGGCCAGTTATGGATGAAGTAAAAGGAGTAGAAGCTGCTCCCCTGCCAGGGAGATAAGCTGTGTCTCCTTAGTGGCTTATGGTCTGAAGGTCACTCATTTAGCCTTAGTCATGGGGAGGGGGGCATTACAGCTTCTGAAACCAGGCAGGGCAGTTCCCAAGAGCCCCCCCACCCACCCTCACTTCCCACCCTCAAATCTACCCCTTCGGCTTTCTCCATGTGTTCTCTACACATGTTGCTTGATGGCCCTTTCTCTATTATCTCCTATTATCCCTCTATCCTTCCTCTCTGGTTACTGTCAGTTTGTTCTTTATTTCAATGTCTCTGGTTGTATTTTGCCTCCTTGTTTGTTTTGTTAATTAGGTTCTACTTAAAGGTGAGATCGTATGGTATTTGTCTTTTGCAGCCTGGCTTATTTCACTAAGCACAATGCTTTCCTTTTCCATCCATGCTGTCATGAAGGGTAGGAGCTACTTCTTTCTTTCTGCTGTGTAGTATCCCATTGTGTAAATGTACCATAGTTTTTTGATCCACTCATTTACTGATGGGCACTTAGGTTGCTTTCAGCACTTAGGTACTGTAAATTGTGGTGCTATGAAGATTGGGATGCTTAAGTTCTTTTGAATTGCTATTACTGGATTTTTGGGGTATAACCCCAGCAGTGTTATTGCTGTGTCAAAAGGCAGTTCCATTTTTAGTTTTTTGAGGAAATTCCATATGGTTTTCCACAGTGGCTGCTCCAGTCTGCATTCCCACCAACAGTACACTAGGGTTCCCTTTTCTCCACAACCACTCTAACACCTGTTGTTTGTTGATTTGTTTATGATGGTATTCTGATTGTTGTGAAGTGGTATCTCATCGTAGTTTTAATTTACCACTCTCTGATAGCTAGTGGTGGTGAGCATCTTTACATATGTCTCTGGATCCTTTGTATGTCCTCCTTAGAAAAGTGCCTGTTTAGGTACCTTGCCCATGACTTAATTGGATTGTTTGTCTTTCTAGAATAGAGTCATGTTGAGTTCTTTATATATTTTGGAGATCAAACTCTTCTCCAAGATATCTTTAGCAAATATATTTCACATCCAGTTCATTCTCTTTTCATTTTGCTGATGTTTTCTTTAGCTGTGCAGAAGCTTTTTATTTTGATGAAGTCTGATTTGTTTATTCTTTCCTTTATGTCCCTATCTATGAGAATATTGGTGTGTGGAATATCTGACATTTTTCCACCTATGTTCTCCTCTAGGACTTTTATGGCATCATGACTTACATTTAAGTCTTTTATCTACCTTGAATTTATTTTTGTGCATGGTATAAGTTGGTGATTGAGTTTGATTTTTTCACATGTAGCTGTCCAGATCTCCCAACACCATTTGTTGAAGATGCAATTTTTATTCCATTTTATGCTTCTGCTTCCTTTGTTGAATATTAATTGACCATAGAGACTTGGGTTTATTTCTGGGCTCTCTCTTCTGTTCCATTGATCTATGTGTCTGTTTTCCTATGCCAGTATCGTACTGTTTTGATTACAGTGACCTTGTAATATAGTTTTATATCAGGTATTGTGATCCCTCCCATTTTATTCTTCCTCAAAATTGCTGCAGCTATTCAGGGTTGTTGATGGTTCCATATAAATTTTGGAAATTTTTGTTCTATATCTGTGAAATATGTCATTGGTATTTTAATAGAGATTTCATTAAATCTATGAATTGCTTTGGGTAATGTGGACATTTTGATGATGTTAATTCTTCCAATCCATTAACACAGTATATGCTTCCATTTATTTGTGTCTTCCTTAATTTCTTTCTTCAGTGTTGTGTAGTTTTGTGAATATAGGTCTTTCACTTGGTAAGGTTTATTCCTAGGTATTTTACTTTTCTTGTTGCTATAGTAAATAGGACTTTTTTTTCCTGACTTCTGATTCTCATTTTTTATTGCTGGTGTATAAAAATGCCTTTGATTTCTGAATATTAACTTGGAATCCTGCTGTTTTGCCAAATTAACTTATTAGGTCAAATAGGTTTATGGTGGAGTCTATATGGTTTTCTATGTAACCTATTATATCATCTGCAAACAATGACAGTTTTACTTCCTCCTTTCCAATTTGGAGGTCATTTATTTCTATTTCTTGTCTGGTCACTGTGTCTAGGACTTCCAATACTATGTTGAATACAAGTGATGAACACAGACATCCTTGTCTTGTTTCCGATCTTGGTGGGAAAGCTTTTAGTTTTGTCATTGAGTATGAGGTTGGCTGTAGATTTCTCATATATGGAATTTATCATGTTGAGGAAAGCTCCTCTACTCCCACTTTGCTGAGTGTTTTTATCATAAATGGTTGTGTTGCCTTTTCAAATGTTTTTTCTGCATCTATTGATATGATCATGTGATTTTTGTCTTTCCTTTTGTTTATGTGATTTATTACATTTATTGATTTGTGAATGTCGTACCATCCTTGCATTCCTGGAATGAATCCCACTTGGTCATAGTGTATGATCTTTTTAATGTATCACTGGATTCCATTTGCCGATACTTTGTTGAGGATTTTAGCATCTATGTTCATTGGCAATATTGGCCTGTAGTTTTCTTTCTTTGTTGTGTCTTCATCTGGTTTTGAAATTAGGATGATACTGGCTTTGTAAAAAACAGTTTGAGAGTCTTCCCTCTTATTGGATTTTTTGGAATAATCTGTGAAGGATAGAGGTTTGCTCTTCCTTAAAATTTTTGTAAAATTCTCCTGTGAAAACATCATGTCCAGTGCTTTTGAGTGCCAGGAGTTTTATGGTTACCGCTTTGATTTCATCAGCTATTATTGGCCTGTTCAGGCTTTCTGCTTCTTCCTCATTTGGTTTTGGGAGATCATCTTTTTCTAGAAATCTGTCTGTTCCACCTAGGTTTTCAAATTTCTTGGTTCGTAGTAATTTCTTACAATCCTATGTATCTCTGTGGTATCAGTTGTAATGTCTTCTCTTCCATTTCTGATTTTGTTTTTTGGGGTCCTCTTTCTTTCTTTCTTGGAGTCTGGTTAAAGGCTTGTCAATTTTGTTTATCTTTTCAAAGAATCAGCTCCTGGATTTTTTAATGTTTTGGATTGTTGTTTTAGCCTCTGTGTTTAATTCTGCTTTGATCTTGAATATTTCCTTTCTTCTACTCACTCTTGACTTTGTTTGTTGTTGTTTCTATAGTTCTTGTAGGTGTAAAGTTAGGTTGTTTATTTAAAATGTTTCTATCTTTTTTGGGCAAGCCTGTATTGCTACAAACTTCCCTCTTAGGACTTCCTTTGCTATGTCCCATAAGTTTTGGACTGTTGTTCATTTGCATTTGTTTCCTAAAACATTTTTATTTCTCCCTTGATCTCATTATTAACCCATTCATTGTTTAATAGCATGCTATTCAAACTTCATGAATTTAAGTGTTTTCAAGTTTTTTTCCTGATGTTAGTTTCTAGTTTAAGTCCTTTGTGGTTGAAGAAAATGCTTAATATGATTTCAGATTTTTTTTTAATTCATTGAGGCTGGTTTTGGGTCCTATTACATGGTCTATCTTTGAAAATGTGCCATGTGCATTTGAAAAGACTGTGTATTTTGCTTCTTTGGGATGAAAGTCTTTGTATATATATATCTGTTACGTAGATTTGATCTAGGGCATCATCCAGTGCCTCAATATCCTGGTTGATTTTTGTTTGTAAGATCTATCCATTGTTCCATTGTTGACAGTGGGGTTAAAATCCCCTAGTATAAGTGTGTTGCTGTCTATATCTTTCCTGAAGTCCTCTAAGCCTTTCTTTATATATTTGGATGATACTGTGTTGCTTGCATATATGTTTATAATGTTTGTGTCTTCTTGATGGATCCTTCCCTTGAGTATTACAAACTGTCTTTCTGTGTCTCTTTTTATGGCCTTTTTTTGTAGTCTATTTTGTCTGATATAAGTATTGCTACCCCAGTTTATTTTCCTGTCCATTTTCTTGGAATATTTTTTTCAATCCTTCACTTCCAGTTTTTCTAGATCTTTTGTTCTGAGATGAGTCTTTTGTAGGCAGCATATATTGGTTAGCCATTTTGAATACAATGGCCATACAGTACAAATGTTTACTCAACAGTGTCTTCAGTTTCCACTGATTAGAATATTGAAATCGTCATTGTTCATGAATGCACATTCCAGTTGACTCTTCTTGGCTTCCAGGTTACATCAATGTCCTACAAACCATTCCTGTTATATTTACAATGGTTGGACTTTTTCTGGACAGACTTCATATAAGTTGAACTATGTTGCTGAGGTAAAAAGAAACATTACCTATATACCTATTAGCTTGTCACAAACAGCATCCATAATTTTATAACTGTATTCTAGTGTTTGAATGTAAATGCATCAATTGCATTATATACTTTTAAACGTTTACATATTTGTGGATACACTGCTATTTTTGCTGACATCTATTGATAAGGGTCTCCCAGTTAGAAATCATTGCTTTTTATTGCTTTATCATTTATAATATATTTATAACTTAAACTTGGATTAATTATACTTAGAGAAAACACTAAGTTTTCCTTCATAGACATAGAAACACATTTTTCATGTACAGAAAATTATAAACCAGAATGAATATTTGGTTTCTCTAAACCAAATTTACTATTTGTATTCTTGATACATTTTATAGTGTCCTTGTTAACAAATGCTTTCCTTAAACACATTCTGGTATTCCAATGTGGATATTCACTTTAATTCTCCCTTCCTGATACTTGGAAAGATAGCTCTTACATGTTATACATATATATGACAGTCTTCTAGTGATCCTCTATTCTGTAACTATAAAATTATTTATAATATTTAAGCAAAATTATATTTAGGAAAATGCATAATATCAAGACATTTCGTTTTCTGTGTTGTCAAGAATATATTATTTTGAAGTGCCAAAGAGAGCATCTCTTAGTTTGTATAATACACATACAAGTAATGGGTTTTTAAATCTCTGGTGATAGTCCTAATTGCTTTTTGATTTTCTCTCAAAGTGTGTCTCTAAATGTAAAAAAAAAACAAAAAACTGAAATTGTTCGTACTCTGCTTGATGTGTAAATTCAACAACAGATTTTTAGTTTTCTTGTAACTTTTTTATATAGTCCTTGTATAGTTCATTAATTGTCTCAAAATTAGTTGATAAATATATAATTTTCATCTTACTCAGGTAAATTTGTTCTAAAATAAGCTTGCTTAATTATAAGCAGTAATTATTATAGTAAAAATGCTCAGCTCTCTGTATTCAAAGTATTTATTTTTTTTAGTTGAGAAATTTTTCTTGAATGGACCAGAAATCAAGATCAAACTAATGAGTCACAAAACAATACATTTTCTCTATTAAATTAATTCCATTTCATCAGTTGCATAAATTTATCATAAGTAAAATATATATGACTTTATGAATATTATAAAAAATTATTTGTTAAATACAAATCTTTTTTTCTAAAGATTTTATTTCTTTTTAGAGAGGGAAGGGAGGGTGAGAGAGAGAGAGAGAGAAACATCAATGTGTGGTTGCTGGGGGTTATGACCTGCAACCCAAGCATGTACCCTGGCTGGGAATTGAACCTGCAACACTTTGGTTCGCAGCCCACGCTCAATCCACTGAGCTACGCCAGCCAGGGCTAAATACAAATCTTTAAGAAATGAGTCACATTTATTATTGACCTCTGTGTTACCCTTATGTTTCCTTTCTCCTTAGTGATACATAATTCAAACTTCTGAAATCTAAAAAGTAATGAACACTGGGATTACAGAGTGAGGCAGTCATTGGAAGTTGTGCACATTCAGAGCTTGTCCAAGGCTGAGTTTTTAGTCAATTTCAGAGTCTGATAAAGACTTTTACATTTGCTATATGGACAGTACACCTTTCTGCAGTTATATACCTGCTTCCTTTAACTTGTTGAATACAATGATTTTTCACATGCTAGAGAACCAGTGATTTATATCTTCACAACTTTTAATCTATCTTTAGTTTTCTACTATAGTCATAATGATACAATTTTAAGACAGATTTACAATTGTACCATTATTGTCTAAGAACTTGTGTAAAAGTCAAAATATGTAAACTACTCATATTCCACAATCTTTTTAATGCCCTTCCAGTGTGGCAACAGTTATCTGTGCAGTCTGTGCCACTGAGCTGCCTGTGTTGGACAGAACACACATGTATGACCTTACCTTAAATATACGAATGGGAGAGAAGATATATGTGTAAAGAGTTTATGTGCCTTATCAATTGCTTTTTATTTCTTTTCTCCTGGTTTGTGTGTATATGTTTATTTATTTTGTGTATTTAGAGGGATCAGGATTTGTGACATTAAGGTTCCAAACCTCATCTTCTGGATTTTTAAAACAGGGATAATTAATGGGCTAGCTGTTATAATTAAATGAGCCTTGATACATACAGCACCAAGTAGAAGAATGCCTCTATATAGTTCATATTTGATAATATTTACTTAACTTTATAATTGTGATAGCAAACTTCAAACAAACATATAGTTAATACAATAAAAACATCTAAGATGATCTAAATGACATGGTTTTACTTTTTCAGGATATTCTTGCCCAAGAAGATAATATGATAATAAAATTGTTATTTGTTTCAGAAACGTTCTGAAGATCTACTTAATGTGGAATAATAGCTGCTCCATTGGATTACTCAGGAAATGAAATCATTCCCTATTGAATAAATGGTTACTCATCAAGATGCTGTCAAAACCCTATTTACTCACTAATAATTCTCCATCATTATATCATGAATTGTGGATTGCTATATTGAAAGAACACCCTAATTCAAAGTCCAACCCTCATAAATACTTACTCCACCTGCATTTCAGCGATACTGCTGAGACTCAATCAATGTCCATTACTGCAGTAAGTAACAAACTCATATTTGCTTGACCAGCTGGTTATTTTGGTGTACTGTTTAGGGAGTCAACAGTTAGAAAAATGATGATGATAATGATAGTAACCTTTATGACTTTGTGTAATAATTTATTTTTCACTAGCCATTTGCAGATTTTTTAAAAGATTTTATTTATTTATTTTTAGAGAGGGAAGGGAGGGAGAAAGAGAGAGAGAGAGAAACATCAATGTGCAGTTGCTGGGGGTCATGGCCTGCAACCCAGGCACGTACCCTGACTGGAAATTGAACCTGCAACACTTTGGTTCGCAGTCCGAGCTCAATCCACTGAGCTACACCAGCCAGGACTTCATTTGCAGAGTTAATGGTTAAAATTTTTACCTTCCATTTTTACTTCATAAATTGGGAGTTTTCACTTTATAGATTAAAAGGACAACATGTTTTATGAAGTTAATGTCATGTAAATAAGTGGCTGAGTTGAACCAAAATTCCTCTTTTTTAAATTTTTTTACATAGTGCTGTACCTGTTGTTTTTTTCTCATTATGTGTCCTCTGTCATAGGTTATTTTCTACAGTCATCTTTCCTTTTTAAAATAGTTAATAATTTAAAAGAATGAGACCAAAAAAACTGAAGGCCACATAAAGCCATTTTACTCTTGGCAACATTTTTTGAGCCTAGCAAATATGTGAAGTTATAATCCATTTGTAAGCCAACATAGTCACAGATATAAATTTAATTTATTCCCTTTATTCCTACAACATAAAAGCACTTCAAAATTTTGTCAGAGGAAAGGGTCATGGAGACCTCAAACTCTATCACTCAGAGCTTCACTGATGATTCATCTTCACAAAATATTCCTTTTTTTAACAATTCTTGTTAAAAGAATATAGTTGTCTTGGTCAAATACTTAAAAGAAACTCCATTCATAATAGGTATACCTAAAAAAGGTCACTTGTTTGTTATGTAAATACTTTATTTACAAGGAGTTGAAAACTTCTTATGCAAGATGCAAGGGTTACAAAGCACTAAGGTGTTCTTGAAAGAACTAGTTACTCTGCACATATAAATTTGAGAAAATAATAAAATGTGGGGCTATCCTCTTAAAAATGTACAGACATGCAGTTTTTCTAAAATGTCTGCTTTGTTACAACCTCAATTACTGACTAATTATTAGCCATGTAGAAAAGAGCATGCCAAATTTTGTCATGTAGTTTCCATCACAAAGCAACTAATGCATTCTATAAATGTTAATTTAAAATAATTGGTTCTATTTGTAGTATTTTTGCTGCTTCTTACCATAATTAATTCACCTGTATATGTAACTATCATAATTTTGGTCACGAATTAACTAAATGAAGTACTGAACTATTCCACAATAACCCTTGTAGGAGAATATTTAATGATGTAATGATTAAATAAAACATTTTACAGTAATGGTCAAATGTCAGTCCATTATCAGTTCATACTATGCAGCAAGAAGAGAGTTTTTAATACACTCCTTTTTAACACTGCAGAAGGAGAGAACTCAGCCATCTAAGAATAAAATTGCAGATTTGGATGAAAAAATGAATAGGAACAATGCTCTAACTAGTTAAGAGTTGCAGATTTTGTTAGTCATTTCTGAGCTGTAGTTAACAAGGACAGTGAAAAAATTCCACAGAGCACTTTGAGCAAGTGCCTAATCAAAGGCAGTCTTCTTAATAAAAAGAAATAAAGGTCCTATAGCAACCACCAGCCTAAGTAGTCATGTCAACCCAAACTAGTTCTTTGAAAATAAGGAAGTACTTCAGGTTGTATTTGCAAAGATCCTAATCCTCACCTCACCTCTACTACCTCTGTGGGTCAGTAATAGCAAAAATCCTTTACTGAGACAGAATTGAAGTCAGATAACTAGAATTCACCTGTTATGTATACTAATACTTATATATAAATTATGTGTTCACATTATAGAAATTAAATTACTTAATCAAATTATAGTTTTATCATGAAAAATCCCTTACTCCAATTTGTCTTCATACAAAACAACAAAACCATGAACTGAGATCTATGTCCTGCCCATTAGAAGTAAAGTTCTAGTCCAAGAAAAATTGGAGAAATATCTTGTGGGATTCCTACATGAAGAGATTTATATTTTGCCTGCACATTATATGAATTATAATGTAACTCTCAGATAAATATTTATCTCCTTAAAATAGTTTGTAACTATTACTGAATGATTTCATCATTAGCATTTTCACATTCCAAACTGTTTTATCCTCCAAAGTACAATTTGCCATTTTTTGCTGTATAAGCTTGCCAAATTCAAAGGACTTTCAACAAATTCATGTCCTACTATGAATACAACACATGTCAGGTTTTTTACTATATTTTATTCATTATACTATTACACTTGTCCCATTTTTTCTCTCCTTTATTCCCTTCTGCCCTATACCCTGCCTCCCACCATTATCCACCCCCCTTAGTTCATGTACATGGGTCATACATAAGTTCTTTGGCTTCTCCATTCCCCATGTTATTCTTAACCTCCCTCTCTCTATTTTGTACCTACAATTCAAGCTTCTTATTCCCTGTACCGTTTCCCCCATTCACTCCCCACCCACTCCTGGTGGATAACCCTCCATGTGATCTCTATTTCTGTGAAAATATTCCTGTTCTAGTTGTTTGCTTAGTTTGTTTTTGTTTTTCTTTTTTAGATTCAGTTGTTGATGGCTGTGAGTTTGTTGTCATTTTACTGTTCATAGTTTTAATCTTGTTCTTTTTCCTGAATACATCCCTTTAACATTTCATATAATAAGGGCTTGGTGATGGTGAACTCCTTTAACTTGACCTTTTCTGGGAAGCATTTTTTCTGCCTTTCCATTCTAAATGAGAGCTTTGCTGGATAGCGTAATCTTGGATGCAGGTCCTTGTCTTTCATTACTTCAAATACTTCTTTCCAGCTACTTCTTGCCGGTAAGTTTTCTTTTCAGAAATCAGCTGATAGTCTTATGGGCACTCCTTTGTAGGTAACTTTCTCCTTTCGCCTTGCTGCTTTTAAGATTCTTTCATTTTTCATCTTGGGTAATGTAATTATGATGTGCCTTAGTGTGTGCTCCCTTGGATCCAAATTTTTTGGAAGTCTATGAGCTTCTGGGACTTCCTAGAGGTCTATTTCCTTTGCCAGATTGGGAAGTTCTCCATTATATTTTCAAGTAAGTTTTCCATTTCTTGCTCTTCCTTTTCTCCTTCTGACACCCCTATGATTCAGATGTTGGAATATTTAAAGTTGTCCTGGAGGTTCCTAAGGCCCTCCTCATTTTTTTGAATTCTTATTTCTTCATTCTGTTCTGGTCAAATGTTTATTTCTTCTTTCTGCTCCAAACCATTGATGTGAGTCCCAGTTTCCTTCCCTTCACTCTTGGTTCCCTGTACATTTTCCTTTAATTCAGTTTTCATAGCCTTCATTCTTTCTTCTATTTTGTGACCATACTCAACCAATTCTGTGGGCATCCTGATTACCAGTGTTTTGAACTGTGCATCTGAAATGTTGGTTATCTCTTCATCATTTAGGAATATGTTTTCTGGAGCTTTGATCTGTTCTTTCCTTTGGGATACATATATATATATATATATGTGTGTGTGTGTATACACACACACACATATACTTTTTTTTTGTCTTAGTGCACTTGTTACATAGTAATGGTTGGAGCCTTAGGTATCTGCCAGGACAGGGCAAACCACATGGCTGCATTGTGATGCTGTATGTGGGGGAGGGGCCCAAGAGGGAATAATGCCACTTGCTCGGCTCTTGGACGGCTTTCAGTCACTTGCTACTTGCAAGCAAATTGGACCTTTCTGATGCTGATTCCTGGGTAGGTGGCTTTGTCTACATTCTAGGGCCCTATGAGTCTTTCCAGTGAACTCTTCTGTGAGGCTGGGAATTTTTCCCTCTCTGCCCCAATATCCACAGGTTTTTTCATCCAGAGGTTTTGAGGCTTTATTTCCCCACACTGGAACCCTGGATTGTAGGAGACCATTCTGTGTGGTGTGGGCACAGATCCCACTCAGACATGCACAGGACCCATGCCAATGGATAGTTTCTCCCTTGGGAAATCAGGCCTGCAATGTGCCTGGGCCACTATGAGTCTTGTTTTTTGCTAAAACTCCCTCACCCTGAATTGAGGACATTTACTTCAAAGTGACTTCCTAAAATCCATGCTAAATCTTCCAAGGATTAGTGTAACTGGTTCAACCACTTTTGCCTTTTCATTTGCAAATATCCCTCTTCTGTGATGTGGTTAGCAGCATTAGCTCCTTTGTTTTCTGTAAAAGGTAACTACCTAAAGGGAACCTGTTCATAGTAAATGAGGACCATCATGTTGTGCTGAGAGATAGAAATAAAGACCTGTCATAGCAGAGGCCTTGGCTTTTGATCCCATTGAGAGAAAAGGCATGCTGTCCCTTTTCCTCCACTGGACTCAGTAGTCCATGTGAATGTCTTATTTCATTCATAATGATGCAGACACTGCAGGCCGGTATCCGCATCACTGGGTTTTGTGGTCTGCCTCGGTCCCCAGTTGTTCCTCCTGGTTTATCTGCACACAAGTTTGGGACTGTCTGCTTATCCAGCTGCCACCTTTCCTACCCTGGTCCTCCAGCTGCCACCTTGCTATGAGTTCTTTCTACCCCAGCTGCCCATCTCTGCCCCTCCTACCATTTTGAATGAATATTTCTTCTTTAACTCCCTGGTTGTTGGACTTCTGGCAGTTCTGTTTATTTTTTGTTTTTAAATTTGTTGTTGTCCTTCTTTAGTTTGTGTAAGGAGGCAAAGTGTATCTACCTGTCTCCATCTTGGCTAGAAGACCACACATCAGTTCTTGAAGAATGGTTTTGACTCAGTCTGCTCTCATTCCCTTTAGCCATCGTAGTGTTTTATGGCCCACATTGTGTGAATTTGACTTTCCTTTGTTTTACACATTTTTAAGTTCATTCTTTTCCAAAATCTCACACGTGTTTCCAAGATAAGTGGATTAGTTTAATTGTCGTGGCTGTGTTATAATTTCTCTGCAGACATAGAATCTAGCATGTGTGGAAAACAAAAAATAACATTTTAAATGTTTGTGTTGAGGCAAAAATTAGCTAGGTAATCTCAGCTACCTTTCCCCCTAATGGCCATAGTTAACTGAAAGAGCTAAAATAGCTACAGAAGTGTACACAGCTAATGTCATACATAGTCTTGGTATCTTTCCTCTCCACACTTGAAAAGAGATATTAAATTATATTTAATATCTGAAGGGTTCCTTCAGCCTCTTTGTACTGGTTTGTATGAGATTACTAAGTGAAAAATACAAATGATCAGTCACTACCTTCAACAGACTAGGAGGCCACATGATTTAATGCACTTAATATGTTAACAACCTAGTGGAGGAAGCATAATGCCCACTGATTTAGAGTCAGAATAATCCAGTTGAAAGGTGGAGAAATTGAGGCCCAAGAATATAAGTGACTTGATAAAATACCAGCCTTATTTAATGACTCAGAGAGAATAAAATTTCATGTTTCTCCTCAACACTTACATCCAATGCCAGAGACCCAAATCTGGAGGTTGCCCTATGTTTATTCCTTCAATATAATATTTCAGTAAGTCACTCCATAAACTCAGATCCCCCAGATACAGAGTCAGAGTGGAAGATTCTCATGCAAATGAAAACTTTAAGGATATTCTATCAGGAGCAACTTGTGAGAAAAAAAAAATAGAGAAGGGGCTGTATTAGTTTGCCTAAGATTCTATAATAAAATATCACAACTAGATGGCTTAAGCAACAGAAATTTATTTCCCCACAGTTGTGTAGGCTAAAAATCAAAGATCAAGGTGCCAGCCAATTCAGTTCCTGGTGAGACTGGCTTGCAGACAGCTGTTGTTTCCTGTGTGCTCACAAAGCCTTTCCTCTGTCTGTGCTCAGAGAGTGAGTAATCTCTGATATCTCTTCATCCTTTTATAAGGACAGGAATTCTATCAGATTAGAGAACCACACTTATGACCTCATTTAACCTGAATTATTTCTTTCAAAGGCCCTATCTTCAAATATAATCACCTTAGGAAATAATACTTCAACATAAGAATTTCCAGGGCATATAGTTCAGTTCATAACTGGAGGGAAAGCCAAATAGTGATGCAGTTTTAGGTGAAGTCTAGTCTTAGCTTGATTCAGAGGGAAGTATAAATTGCACATAACTGATCTTGTTGAGGCTAGAGAACTAGGCTTTTGCAACAGTTCTCCCCCCACTTTTACCTCCAATACTAACAAAGTGATCATCCATATCAGTAGATTGTGGGGTGATAGAAACTGCAAGATTGTGGCACTTATGCAATGACAGTTCTTGGTAGAGCCTGCATGTGGGAGCCACTGGCAGCCACAGAGGGAAAAGCTACCATAAGGGCAACCAGAGCAGTAAGAGGTCTCTGGGAATGTGGGCAGGGTCCAACAGGATCTGCAATGACACTAATTTTGCACGGGCTTCACTTATTTGAATGTCATTTCCTTAGTTTAGACCTCATTTTTTTCATCTGTACACTGTAATAGTCTCTTAATTTGTTTTCTGTCTTCTAATGTTTTTCTTCTCTATTTTACCCTTCTTGCTATTGTCAGAATGTATTTAAAACACAAATCTGACCATGTCACATCTCTCTAGAATCTGCTAGTGATATCCTTAAGGGAAACTTCAAATTCTTAATTCTACATCTAAGATTCTTTGTATCTAGTATCCTTTATTTTTCCATCTTTGCACAATGGCATTTGCACATAGATCCATGTGTCATGGAAAATATATTATTTTTTAATCCTCAGCTCACCTAAGTTTGGAGACTATTACATTCTATTTTATTCACTTGAATTGTGCATTAGAACTTTTGTTCAATTGACTTTCTTGTACTTATTCTATAAACAGCTAAAACGTCACCTACTCCGGGATGTTATCCTTTCACCAAAACTCAGACAGGTTTAGTTGCTTGCAGGGCTATCTGAGCAACATGTATTTTTTAGAGCCTTTTATGTTACATTATAATTAGTTTACATATCTAATTAGTGGTATAAATTACATGCATTAAAACAGAAAAAAAGCATTTATGTCAAATAAAAACAAAATAAAAGGCATGTAGCTATGAGTTGATGAAGTTCTTTTTCCCCAGTTTTATTGAGCTATAATTGACAAGTAATACAATGAGTTTGGATAACATCCATGATCTCATATAGGTACAAAAATATTTAAAATGTTTTTTCTTGTCATGAGAACTTTTAGGATTTAGCTCTTAGCAACTTTGCAACATATCATATAGGCTCACTTTGGCAGAGACAGTTCTTCATCAGTCTGCTGGGCTTGATGTTATGGATGTGTAAACATGTAATGTCCCTGTACAGCTGAAACTTACTATCAGAGTCTATGTCAGGGGAAGGCCATTGTCCATGCTGTGAGACTGAGGAATAAACAACTGCTGGTGAGAACCATTGGGCAGGACTGCTTGCTTGGCTCCCTGTAGAAGCAAGGCTGTATTATGGGTTCTGTGGTTTCTTGCCTTCTCTGGTCAGGCTCCTAGCTAGACTGAGTACTATACTTACGATACCTGAAGCTATGAATTAGCTCCCCTGCTCTGGCAGGGCAGAAAAATCTGTTCAAAGCAAGAAATATTAATATGTTTGGGGACCTAAATCAGGCTAGATTGTGCACTGAATTTCCTGGTCAGAAAGGGCCACTGGTTTTGCCCTGCAGTTTTGCTCTAGTGTCACTACAAATCTAGCCATAGGATGGGCTACACAGTTCTTCTGTGCTCTGACTAGGTCCACTGGTCAGGTGAGCTAAAGGTCATATTCAGTAGTGGATGGGGCTATGGAACAGCTTTCCTACCTGGGGAACAGTCTCAGAGCAAGCACCAAGGCAGAAGACTCTTTTTTGGGACTAATCAGGCTTACCAGTGTATTAGTCTCTAAAGGCAGATAGGGTAGTTGGCTTGTTGCTTCAGATGGGCAGTCATCGGCTCATTTCTCTACTTGAGGGCCACTGGCTAAGCTATTTCCCAGGTGCTTAAAACAGACTTCCTGATCAAACCAGTTGAGAAACAAATGAATTATCTCCCTTTTCCACTCATGGTGTCAAAACTGGCTCTAAGGCCAGTACGGTTTTTTAAGTTTGGGAATTTGACTGAAGCAGAGCCACACACCAAGCTTTCTTGCAGAAATGGGGCATGTAGTTTGCTCTGCTGACAGGCAGTGCTGTCTCTCCATTGACGTGTAGCTGGGCTATACAGCTTTCCACACGCTCAGGCCAGGCTTCCTGGTTGGGTGGGGCTGGGAGCTATGCTCAGTGGTGAGGAAACCTATGACTTAGCTCCCCTGCCCTGGTGGAGTGGGAGAGCTGGCTCCAATTAGCTTCCCAGTTGTTCCAGTCAGGTCTTCTGGTCAGAAAGGGCTTAAAGCTACACACTAAACAATGGGTAAAGCTGTTAATTAGCTCCCATGCTTAGGCAGAGTGGCAGAACCAACTTCAAGGTCAGCTAAACTGTTTGTGTTCTTGACACAAGCCAACTTGTGCCCCAAGTTTTCTAGCTAAAATGTGCTGCTGGCTTTGCTTTGTAGTTAATCAGTTGCCAGACTCCTTGCTTGAGACTGGATGGGCTACAAATCTTCCAGGTGTTCTGACCAGATTTCTGGTTGGGTAGGAGTTATACTCAGCAGTGGGCAGAACTATGACTCAGCTCCCCTGCTTTTGCTGGGGATGTAGGAGGGGTCAAGCAAACTCCAGAGTTCACAAGGCTTTTCACTTGAGATCCAAATCAAGTAGACCTGTGCCACAATCTTACCTCGCAGGTGAGCAAAGTTACTGGTTGGATGAATACTTGAGTGTAGCAGGTAGGTCAGGTCTTCATTGTGCCAAAATCTCAGTGACAAATGTTACAAGTTCTTCCCCCCTTCTCTATATCAATCAGATTTCCAGCAGTTAAGTCCCACAGATTACCCCATAATCCCCATGGAGCAAAACAGGAGTGGGTAATCCCAAGAAGCAATCCACAATGGTGGGGGAGCTGGATACCCATCCTGGGCTCTCTTTTCCCACTGAAACAACTGTAAGCTGCCCTTCTGACCTTTGTAATGCAATCTGTCTCAGTGGTACAGAGAAGTCCTTCAGCTTCACCCTGTTCTAGTATTTTCTCAGTGGTATCCTGCCCATGAATAATTGTTAGTTGTCCTTGTGAGTGGTAGTGAGGTCAGAAATGACTTATGTTACTAACTTGGTAATGTCACTACTTAATGCAATTATTGAAAGCTGAGGGAACTGAGATTTAATCTAGTAGGTAATAGGAAGCCAAAACTAGTTATCAAGTGTTGAAAGTTTAGACATGCTTTACTTTAATGAATTGAAAATTAAAATAATAATAAAATACAACCCCTCGTGATCCCCGCAGCTTACACCGTGAAACCAGAAAAGATGCGGGTTCTTCTCAAGAACATAGAGCCCACGGTGGTGAAATTGGGGGAAGGGCTCGACCCCTTGTGATCCCCGGAGCTTACACCGTGAACCCAACCTGGGAACTCTGCAAGGCCCCGGAGGCCAGGAGACCGTGGCAGTGAGTTCCAGAGAGTGTGCTAGGGAGCACCCATACCCATATCCATACCCACACCCAGGGTCCTGCAGGAAGGCATCAGATCAGCTCTGGGGAGAGCACGTGGCTAGCTCTGGGGACAGTACGGGAGAGGCTGACTGAGTTCTGACTGGAAAGAGTGAAAAGCATTCTAGTGGCCAGCCTGCTGAAGCCAGCAAGACCAGAAAAACTGGTCTGGCCAGTTAGAAACCAAAAAGAGGATTTTTTTCTTTTGTTTTGTTTTTGTTTTTGTTTTTGTTTTTCTTTTCTTTTTCTTTTTTTTTTTTTTGGCTGTTGTTATTGTTTGATTGTTTGATTTTATCTTGTTTTTAAGCAACTTTTTATTTTTTAATTCTTATTATTTTTATATCTCTCAATTCCTTATGTTTCTCTTCTTTGCATCCTAGTGTTATACCTTCCACTCCAAATTTATCTCTCCTGCATTCCATCTTCTGCTTTCTTTTTCTTTTTTTTTTGACCCTGCAAGTTACTGCAAATTTGTATTATCTTTTTCTCATTTTTCTGACATTTTTTATTTTAATAGTATTTTCGTATTCTTCTTCTTTCTGTATAATCTTCTTTGCTTGTCTGGTTATACTGTCATTTGATAGGTTCCTCCTGTTATCTCATTCACAGTGTATTGCTAACTTATTTTCCTTTGTTTGTGTTCCATTAGTACACCTCTCAATGTTCTATACTCCTTATTCTTGCTATCTGGATCTCATAGATTCTGCCACATGATTGTTGCTTTAATATTACTGTAAATAAGACCTTTTTCATACAATTGTAAATACTACACAACACCCCTCCCAGATCTCAGCCCACTTCGCAATTTCTTGAACTCTACTATAGTAGTGGTTAACTCTATTTTTTTACACACTACTCTTATTTACTATCCTTTATTCCCACCCTACCTTAGAATCTGACCTCCCACAGCCTCACTGCTTTCTAGATCCAACTCACAATCCTTTCCTCCCCAATAAGAGTCTTATCTTATTTCCATCCTTTCTAAAATGTGGCTAGTGGGGTGGAAGATCACAGTTAACACTACACATAGCCAAAGGATCTCCCATCTCTTCTCTACTCCTTGCTACTGTAAATATCATAGAATACTGTCTTGCTGTATCAAACCATTTTGCCTTATTCCTGCAACTGATCACAAAAAAAGAGTAGGGAGAAGCTGTGAACACCAGGATACCCGAAGGAGACTACACCACTGCATCTCACAGGTATTCTACCACAGAAGTTCACACCATAAACCCAGGGAACCAGAACAGATCAATTTAAGAAACAGAGGCTGACAAGAAAAGTCTCACAAAAAATGAGAAGACAAAGAAACAATCCCCAAAGGAAAAGAAAGGAGGAAGCCTCAGAAAAAATTCTAAATGAAATAGAGGCAACTCAACTATCAGATATTGAGTTCAAAGCAATGATTATTAGGAAGCTCAATGAGCTCACAATGAGCTAACAGAAACTACAGGGAACCTACAAAAAACTCACTGCAAACTACATCAACATGAAAAAGGAAATAGAAACTATCAACAAGGGCCAAGAGGAAATAAAGAATACAATTTCTGAACTGAAGAACACAGTAGAAGGACTGAAATGCAGGATCAATGAAGCAGAAGATCTGATCAGTGACTTGGAGGACAAAGTAGAAAAAAAACACCCAGAAAGATCAAGAAAAGGAAATGAGGCTCAGAAAGAATGAAGAGGGATTAAGAGAAATGAGAGAAAATATGAAATGGAATAATATTGATATAATAGGGATACCAGAAGGAGAAGAAGAGCAAGGGATAGAAAACCTACTTGAAAAAGTTATGATGGAAAACTTTCCTAATTTGATGACAGAGAAAGTCACACAAATCTGAGAAACACAGAGTCCCAATCAGTAGGAACCCAAAGAGGCCCACCTCAAGGCACATCATAATTAAAATGGCAAAATTGCAAGACAAAGAGAGAATACTAAAGGCAGCAAGGGAGAAACAGGAAGTAATATGCAAGGGAGCCCCAATAAGGCTAACAGCTGACTTCTCAATGGAAACACTCCAAGCCAGAAGAGAATGGAAAGAAATATTCCAGGTGATGAGAACCAGAGGTCTGCAACCAAGACTACTTTACTCAGCAAGGCTCTCAATCAAGATAGAAGGCCAAATAAGAAGCTTCCCAGACAAAAGAAGTCTAAAAGAATACACCTCCACCAAACCAGCTCCAAAAGAGATTCTAAAGGGACTGCTTTAAGGAAAGGAAGGAAAAGAGATAGAGAGAGGAACACAGGTATGAAAATGGCAATGAATAACTACCTATCAATAATAACCTTAAATGTAAATGGATTAAATGCTCCAATGAAAAGACATAGAATAACTGAATGGATAAGAAAACATGACCCACACGTATGCTGCCTATAAAAGACCCACCTCAGGATAAAAGACCTGCACAGGCTAAAAGTGAAGGGCTGGAAACAAATTTTCCAAGAAAACAGACAGGAAAAAAAGGCCAGGGTAGCAATACTCATATCAGACAAAATAGACTTCCAAAAAAGGTCCATAAAAAGAGACCCAGAAGGTTGCTTCATAATATTCAAGGGAAGAATCCACCCAGAAGACATAAATATTGTAAATATATATGCACCCAACATGGGAGCACACTAATACATAAAGAAAATTTTAGAGGACTTCAAGAAAGATATTGACAGCAACACAATTATAGTGGGGGATTTCAACACCCCACTGTCAAAAATGGTCAGATCTTCCAAACAAAATACCAACAAACATATTGAAGCATTGAACAATACCCTAGATGAAATGGACTTAACTGATATATACAGAGCCCTCCATCCCAAACAAGCTAAATACACATTCTTTTCAAATGTGCACAGAACATTTTCAAAGATAGCCCACATGATAGGACACAAAACAAGCCTCAACAATTTCAAGAAAATTGAAATCATACCAAGCATTTTCTCAGATCACAAGGGACTGAAACTAGAAACCAACCCCAAGGAAAAAAATCCAAACCACTCAAAATCATGGAGATTGAATTGCATGCCATTAAACAATGAATGGATCAAGAATGAAATTAGGGAAGAAATCAAAAGGTTTCTGGAAACAAATGAAAATGAACTCACAACAACCCAAAACTTATGAGTTACAGTGAAAGCAGTCCTGAGAGGGAAGTTCATAGTGATGCAGGCCTACCTAAAAAAGATAGAAACATTTTAAACAACCTAACCCTACGTCTACAGGAACTCAAGGAACAACAACAAAGACAGCCTAAAGCAAGTAGAAGAAATAAAAAAACCAAGATCGGAGCAGAATTAAATGACATAGAGACTAAAAGCACAATTCTAAGGATCAATGAATCCAGGAGCTGGCTCTTTGAAAAGATAAAATCTACAAACCTTTAAGCAGACTCATCAAGAAAAAAAGAGAGAAGACCCAAATAAACACAATCAGAAATGAAAGAGGAGAGATTACAACCGATACCACAGAAATACAAAGGATTGTAAGAAATTACTACAAAGAACTGTATGCTGAGAAAATTGAACACCTAGTTGAATGGAAAAATTTCTAGAAAATATAATCTTCCAAAACTCAATGGAAAAGAAGCAGAAAGCCTGAACAGACCAATAACAGCAAAAGAAATTGAAGCAGTAACCAAAAAACTTCCGACACACAAAAGCCTTGGACGAGATGGTTCCCCAGGAGAATTCTACAAAGCATTTAAGGAAGAGCTAACCCCTATCCTTCACAGTCTATTCCAAAAAATCCAAAAAGATGGAAGACTCCCAAACTCTTTTTATGAGACCAACAGCAACCTAATTCCAAAACCAGATAAAGACACAACAAAGAAAGAAAACTTCAGGCCAATATCACTGATGAACATTTACGCTAAAATCACTCAACTAAATACTGGCAAACCGCATCCAACAATACATTAAAAAGATCATACACCATGACCACGTGGGATTCATTCCAGGGATGCCAGGATGGTACAATATTTGCAAATCAATAAATGTAATACATCACATAAAGAAAAGCAAAGACAAAAACCACATGATCAAATCAATAGATGCAGAAAAAGCATTTGATAAGGTACAGCACCCATTTATGATGAAAACACTCGGCAAAGTGGGAATAGAGGGAGCATTCCTCAACATAATAAAGGCCATATATGAGAGACCTACAGCCAACATCATACTCTATGGGCAAAAATTAAAATCTTTTTCACTAAGATCAGGAACAAAACAAGACTGTCCACTTTCACCACTTCTATTCAATATAGTACTGGAGGTTTTAGCCAGAGTGATCAGACAAGAAAAGGAAATAAAAGGCATCCAAATTAGAAAGGAGGAAACAAAACTGTCACTGTTTGCAGATGACATGATAATGTACATAGAAAATCCTATAGACTCTGGCAAAAAGATGCTTGACCTAATAAATGAATTTGGCAAAACAGAGGATTACAAAGTCAATAGGCAGAAATCAAAGGCATTTCTGTACACCAACAATGAAACAGCAGAAGCAGAAATCAAGAAAAAAAATCCCATTTGAAATAGGAAAAAGAAAAATAAAATACCTAGGAATAAACCTAACCAAAGGGGTAAAAGATTTGTATTCAGAAAACTACATAACACTGAAGGAAGAAATCAAGGAAGACACAAACAAATGGAAACATATACCATGTTCATGGATTAAAAGAATTAATATAATCAAAATGTCCATACTACCTAAAGCAATTTACACATTCAATGCAATACCTATTAAAGTACCAATGGCTTATTTCACAGACATACAACAAACATTTCAAAAATTTATATGGAACCATAAACAACCCCGGATAGCTGCTGCAATTTTGAGAAAGAAGAGTAAGTAGGAGGGATCACAATACCTGACAGGAAACTATACTACAAGGCCACTGTAATCAACACAGCATGGTACTGGCATAAAAACAGGCACATGGACCAATGGAACAGAACAGAGAGCCCAGGAATAAACTGAAGTCTCTATGGCAAATTAATATTTAACAAAGAAGGCAGCAACATAAAATGTAGTAAAAATAGCCTCGTCAACAAATGGTGTTGGGAAAACTGCACAGCTACATGAAAAAAAAGGAAACTTGAGCATCAACTTACACCTTACACAAAAATAAATTCAAGGTAGATAAAAGACTTAAATATAAACCATGACACCATTAAAGTCCTAGAAGAGAACGTAGGCAGGAAAATCTCAGATATTTCACACAGAAACATTTTTACTGACATGTCCCCTAGAGCAAGGGCCATAAAGGAAAGAATAAACAAATGGGACCTCATCAAAATAAAAAGCTTCTGCACAGCTAAAGAAAACAGTATCAAAATAAAAAGAGAACCAACTGTGTGGGAAAACATATTTGCCAATGATACCTCAGACAAGGGTTTAATCTCCAAAATATATAAAGAACTAACATGACTCCACTCTAAGAAGACAAGCAACCCAATTAAAAAATGGGCAAAGGACTTGAACAGACACTTCTCCAAGGAGGACATACAGAGGATCCAAAGACACATAAAAAGATGTTCAATATCGCTAGCTATCAGAGAGATGCAAACTGAAACCACAATGAGATACCACTTCACACCAGTCAGAATGGCCATCATAAACAAAGCAACAAACAACAAATGTTGGACAGGTTGTGGAGAAAAGAGGACCCTAGTGCACTGTTGGTGGGACTGAAGACTGGTACAACCACTATGGAAAGCAGTATGGAACTTCTTCAGAAAACTAAAAATGGATCTGCCTTTTGATCCAGCAATTCCACTGCTAGGATTATATCCTAAGAACCATGAAACAACAATCACAAAGAACCTATGCAGTCAATGTTCATAGCAGTACAATTTACAATAGCCAAGTGTTGGAATCAACCTAGATGCCCATCAGTAAATGAATGGATCAAAAAACTATGGTACATTTACACAATGGAATTCTATGTAGCAGAAAGAAAGAAAGAAGGAGCTCCTACCCTTTTCAACAGCATGGATGGAGCTGGAAAGCATTATGCTAAGTGAAACAAGCCAGGCAGTGAAAGACAAATACCATATGATCTCACCTTTAACAAGAACCTAAACAACAAAACAAAGAAACAAGCAAAATATAGTCAAAGACACTGAAATAGAGGACAGGCTGACAGTGACCAGAGGGGAGAGAAGAGGGAATTTCAGGGGTGAATGGGAAGGTTTACAGGAACAAGTTTAAAGGACACATGGACAAAAACTCAGTGGTGGGGTTGTAATGGGAGGGAAGTGGGGAGGGATGGGTGGGCAGGCTGGAATGGGAGTGGAGGGCAGAAAACTGTACTTGAACAATGATTAAAATAAAATAAAAAAATAATAATGAAATACAACTACACCCTTATTAAGACCATAATCCAAAATACTGACAATACCAATGCTGGTGAGGATATGGAGGAACAGGAACTCTTATTCATCCTGGTAGAAATGCAAAGTGTAAGCCACTTTGGGTGACATTTTAGAAGTTTCTTACAATATAACATACTTTACCATATGATCCAGCAATGGTGTTCCCCAGTACTTACCCAAATAAAATTGAAAAGTTATTTCCGTATAAAACCTTTACCGAGATGTGTATAAGTACTTTGTTCACAATTGCCAAAACTTGGAGGGAACCAAGATATTCTTCAATAGATATATGTATAAATAAACTGATGTATTCAGAAAGTGAGAAAAAATGGAAAAAAGTTAAATGCATATTGCTAGTAGAAGAAACAAATCTGAAAAGGCTACCCACTGATGATTTCAACTCCATGATATTCTGGAAAAGTATAGTCACAGTAAAAATAGTGGTTGCTTGGGGTTGGCAATCAAGGAAAGAGTAGACAGAGCCCAGAGGATTTTTAGGTCACAGAAACTATTCTGTATGACGCTACCATAGTGAATACATATTCCGCTAAATCCATACATTTGTCCAAACCTATAGAATGTGCAACACTGAAAGTGAACCCAAATTCAAATTATGGACTCTGTGTGATAATGACATACCAGTGTAGGTTCATCAACAGAAACGAATGTAACACTGTAGTGGTGGGTGTCAGTAGCAAGAGGGAGTGTGCATGTGTGGGTACTAGAGTTATAGGAGAATTCTTTCTACTTCTCACTCAACAGTGACCCCCAAACTGCTCTAAAAAATAAAGTTTATTGATTTTCAAAAGTTAAGAGATAAAGAGATATATATGATGCTAACACTAATAAAAAGTAGTTATATTAAGTACAGACAAAGCCAACTTCAAAACAAGAAAAATTATCAGCAATAAAGAGAGGCATTCCATATGGATGATTCTCCAAAAAATGTATCCTTAATATGTATACACCTATCCATAAAGTATTAAAATTGTGAAGTAAAAATACATAGAACTAAAGAGAAATGTCATATCCACTCTTATAGTTGATATTTCAACTCCTCTTTTGGTACATGATAGATTAGCAGGCAGAAAATCAGTAAAAATAGATCTAACCTAAGTAAGTGTCTCAGTAATCCTGACCCTAATGACATTTTTAGAACACTGCATCCAACAATAGGAGAATAAGTTGAAGCTCCCATTGAACATTTACCAAGATGAAACATAGTAGGCTACAAAACACTTGTTAACATATTTACTGAAAGACAAATTTTATGAAGGATGCTTAAAGACCATAATGGAATTAAACTAGAAACCAATAGGAGGAAGAATGCTCAAAATTCCCAAATATTTGAAATTTTAACATTTCTAAATAACACATAGGTCAAAGACTCAAGAGAAATTAAAAATATATTAAACTGAATGAAAATGAAAAAAAAATATTTATATACATTTATGGGATGCAATGAAATTTCTGCTTAGAGAATAGTTGTAGCACTAAACAAAAGATCTAAAATAAATAATCTCAGCTTTTACCTTAAGATAACAAATAAAAAGTAAGCCTCATTACAAGAAAGTAAAGCATACTAGGAGAAAGAAAAACCTCTGGTCAATAACTGTCATGAACAAAGATGCAAAACACCTCAATAAAAAGTTTAGCAAGTCAAATCTAAGAATGTGTAAAAAGAATTATACACCATGGCTAAGTGGATTTTATTACAGGTTTGCAAAGCTGGTTCAAAATTTGCAAATCAAATATAACTCAGTACATCAACAGATTAAAGGAAAAAATCATGATCATATCAATAGATACAGAAAAAGCACTTGAAAAATCTAATACCTATTCATAATAAAAAACTCTGAACAAGCTAGAAACTTCCTTAACTTGTGAAACAACATTTCAAAAAAGGTATAACTAAGTTTATACTTAATTATGAGAAACTGGAAATGTTTTCCTTAAGATCAGCAAGGTTATCATTTTTAGAACTGCTATTTAAAATTGCACTGGAAGTCCAAGCTAGTACAATGAGACAAGAAAAAGAAATAAAGGATTATATAGTTTTGAAAAAATAAAATAAAGCTATCTTTATTAATAGATACTTGGTTGTTTATGAAGAAAATGCCAATAAATCAACAAAATAATTCTTCCTGGAATTATTGAGGACTTGCAAAGTGGTAGGATACAAAGATAATATACAATTGTTTTTCTGTATACCAACAAAAAAAATATGAACCACCAAATAAAGTAGTATGACATTGTAACCAGAAGTATAAAATAAATATCCATGAATCCATATTGATATAAATGCATTTTTTGTAAAATGGATAGTTTGGGAGAAGAGACAAATCTCAGTAGAAGAATTTCTAATCATTGGTGGAGCACAACTCTGCAACTCTGAAGTGTGAATCATACGTAGTGACTTCCTTCTAAAGAGTACAGTATGGAAAGGAAGAAAAAAAGGAAACTTTAGTATAGAAACCAGACCAATACTGCTCTAGTCTGGAAACCAGGTCAGCATCTATAGTGTTATGTTGTTCATATAAACTATTGATATGAAGTGATAAAATGGCATTTATTTTGGTATATTTCCTTCCCCAAAAAGCCCATAATTTCATTTGATTACAAAATAAAATCAACAAATCCAAAGCAAATATATATATATATAACAATTTAAAAATCAATCATCCTGCCCTGGCCAGTGGAACTCAATTGGTTGGAGGGTCATCCTATAAACCAAAAGATCAAAAATTTGACTCCCTGACAGAGCACATGCCTAGGTTGCAGGTTCATCCCTGGTCAGGGTGCATACAAGAGGAAACTGATCTACCAACCAATATTTCTCTCTCACATTGATGTTTCTCTTGCTCTTTCTCTCCCTCCCTTCCCCTCTCTATAAAATCAATAAGGATGGTCTTGGGTAAGGATTAAAAAAAAGTCAATTATCTTAATGTTTGTATTTTAAAAACTCTAGTAAATATAGATGATAAAAGTGGAAACCAAGGCTATGGGTCCTATATTCATTTTATAAATATTTCCTTTATTATTGGAGGATTAGCTGTTAAAATGTCCACAATAATCTACCATTAAAAAAGTGTGACTTTTGTTCTACTCTAAGCTAGTCATAATATATTTTTAGAGTTAAACTGTCAATATAGAACTCCAGCTGTAGCTGTATTTTGATTGCTTAAATACCTACACTATAAAGCTATTCCCTATAATACACTTCAGGTTATATTTCTAGGGCATTATAATATTTTAGAAGATAGTTTATGTTAAATTGAAATGGAGCACAATGCAAGAGGGCCCCAAAACCTCCATAGCCCTTGGTTGGGGGATGGGAGAGTGGACAATATGGCAGTTAAGATACTTTGCATATCTATGACAATAATAGCTGGTAAATACCTGTGCTACTACCTCAGGGCAAAAGGTGCATAGTGACTTTCAGAATGTATCGTGGCTCAAAGCCAGGGAGGCAGTTTCACCTAAGTCACTCTTGCACTGACTAAAGGTAGCAGCTGAGAGAATGTAAACAATATGGGAAATTGGCAGATATAGCTCTTTGTGGGAGAAGCCACATAGGAGGTCACACAGGGAGCTCCAGATCAGGATTTCAGCTAAGAGCTGGCAGAGAGGCAAGACTAGCCCACCATGAACAGGAGGACCATGATACAGCAGTCAAGCCAGAGAGACTCAGCTACACTGCCTGTGGTGAGATAGGAAACTCGTGGGCTGTAGGAGCTGGTCTGTCATAGGAGGAATGATATAGCAGCCATGTGAGAGAGAGCCATGAGCAAGCAGCTGTGCAATTTTGTAATCAGGATGCAGCCTGGGCTAGTAAGAAAGAACGGCATGCTGCTGCTCTGATTGTGCCTGCTCTAGCTGACTCCAAAGCCGTCAAGGACTCTGCCTTGTAGGACACTGATTCTTGGGACTTGGGACATATGGAAAGGCCACATTCTCAGGACTTGTGCCTCTTCTGTACTTCACCATGGTCCAGTGTAACACAGCACATGTATTCCTGGCCTATAACATGGAGGCAGATGACAACACCCCAGATCCTGAAGGAGAGAGCCTCTGTGAAAGGATGGAGACTTTGAGACCCACAAGTGTCCTTTCCAGAGGGAATGGAGAACTGTTTGCATAGCTGGTTTAAGCACATGTAAGGATATGGGGAAGTATTAGGCTTGGCTTTGGCTATTAGCCTTCTGGGAAGCAAAGGAAGTGCCAGGATTCATGGGAGAACAGGTCTCTAGGTCTCCGAGCTCCCCCAAGGTTGGAATATTGTAAATAAAAACCTGTTTCTTACAGTACTAATTGTTGAGTCATACACCAAGGGGCCAAATGAATGGGCCCCTGATTGCTCGGTTACAAATTTACAGAGACTTTTGAAGAATTTCACTTCTGTTTGCTAGAATTTAATTAAATCTTATTGTTTGGGTGGTGATCTGGGTGCATTCTTGTTTGCCAGTTCTTTCTACTACATGAAACAATTTAGTACTCTATTACATTGTATTTTAATCTCCTTTGCTGTTAAAAACAATGTGATTTTTTTCATACTAGTAAGATGCATTTCCTTTTATGCCAACATTTTTTCCCCAAACGATTTAGAATAGTATACAGATTTCTGCTTTCAGTTAATTTGCTCAGTTTTGTCATATTGTTACCAAATAGGGAACAGGCCCTGAGTGGGTCTACCTGGGGCCAGCCGGTAGTATGTGGGTTCTTGACTTTGTGTAGGAAAGATTTCACAACATGAGTCCAGGTGACTATGAGGGTAAAATGATTAAAGCTGGGGACAGTGAAATAAGAAAGGATTTAGCATAGAGGAAGCAACAGGAGAGTCTAGGCTGAGCTGCCTTAGCTCACTGGGGAGTCAAAGAAAAGAGTGCTTTGTAGATGGGTTCAGGAGATTAGCCTGGGATGAGCTGCCACTGCCCATTCTTTGCCTTAGAGTTTAGGAGATGCCTGCCTGTGGGGAAGGAAGTGGAGGGAGGGTATGGTGCAGGCATGGAGTCCTTTGTCTTGAGGCTTTTGTCTCTCTCTTGCTAGCAGGAGTTCTACAGGAGGTCTCAAGGGAGGGTTTCAATACAACATTCTTTAGTTCTCCTGGTGTGCCCTTTCAGGGTCATGTTCTCCACTGATTAGTCCATGACAGGACAGGGGTCTTTAGTCACTGCAGCTGGTCCTGGCATTGCCCACCTGGTTTTGCTGCTTTTCTGGGCTTGGAGCTGAAGTACAACTGAAAGATATTATCTCTAGGGAGGTGACATTTATATCTGGCTGTAAATTGCTCAGCCATTGTATTCAGCTATCTTTCTCAGCTTCCTTATTCCACTTGCCAAGGAATTTTCCTAGCTTCTTATACCCGGTATCAATATGCATCTCTAAGAAAAAAAGTTTAAAATAGTATTTTATAAAATATATATTCCTTTGCTCCATAATTTAAAACACTGTTCTAACATTCCTAGAAATTGGTCTTTCTTTAAACTTCATTTGAATGTTTATTTATACCACATGTTATCACTTTTAAAGTGATATTTATAGCACATTTTATTTCCGTGATGTGATTAAAGATTGCATTCATTCCCACTATATCACATTCAATTCTACTTTTATCCATATTTAACCAGATATATGATGCTTTTATTCAGACATAACAATTTGTTTGAAAAATAAAAGCAATTTAATGGACTTAGAAAATCCATTAAAATTTATCAATTATGAATACTACTCCCACATTTTCTTTAAGTTTCTCATCTATATGTTTAAAATTCTTTGCCAAGACTTTACAGAGGTTAGCAATGACGCCAATGAGCATGTTTATTCATGGAGTTAGGGCTGTACTGCTGGTACTTTCCTGAATTCCTTAGGGTTTGAATTTAGCATTAAGCACTCCATAGTAAGCTACTTCTGAAGATCCCACTTTTACCCAATATGGTCAACAGAAAAATCAGATCTTTAGGGCCTTAGTATTACTTTTTGAAACACATTAGCTTGTATTCCATTTTAAAAAAAGATTAAGAGAAAGATCTTTGCTCTACCCACTTGAAACCTATTAAGTCAATGATTTCACTCTCTTCACTCTAATCAAATATTTAGTGGAGTCCAGAAAATGAATTTTCTGTTCTTTCTGGCAAATCTTCCCATGTCCAAAGTTTAAAACCAATTAAATGATGCCAATAGGCCACCCAAAAAACTTTACATAGAAAGAAACTCTATGTATATTTTTCCCAACACAGAGAGCAGAGATTTTAACTATTGTTCAAAAAATACTCAGGAGCAGTACTAGTACTACCTCAGCGATACCTTAATGCCCAAACCAACCCTCAAAAATGTCAATTTTTTAATTCCTGGGAGCTGTGACTCTGTCATGTCACCTTGTAAAAGGGGCTTTGCATGTCTGATTAAGTTAAAAATGTTTAGTTGGGGAGATTATTCTGGATTATCCAAGAGGGTCCAATATAATCACATGAGTTCTTAAAAGCTAAGCATGTTTTCTGATTGTGATCAGATGCTGTGACTATGGAAGAATGGCCAGTCATATTAAATCTTTCTGGCTTTGAAGATAGGGTAGGGGTATCACCAGCCATGGAATATAAGGTGTCTTTTAAAGGCTGGAAAGAGCAAAGAAATGTGTTCTGTGCTAGAGCCTCCAGAAAGAGCAGGGACAGGCCAAACCTTGACTTTAGCCCAGTGCAACTCATGTTGAACTTCTAACTTACAGGACTTTAAGATACTAAATTTGGGCTGTGTTAAACCGTTAAGTGTATGGTAATTTGCTAAATTAGAAGTAAAAACTAATACCCAATCCAAAATAGAATTTATGGCTTTATACTTAAAGCCTGTTATTTTACACTGTTCTTTTCCTTATTAAGTGTATCCGTGTATCTTTGATATTTAGTTTCTCCACTGTGTTGTAAATTCTATAAAGACAATAGCAATTTGCTCATGACTTTTTCCCCATCTTAGCTTAGGTAAATCATACAATAATGTATGAACTTCGTTTGCCTTATCATAACTTTGCAATATATCTTAACTCTTTAAAGGCAATGGCTTGAGAATAAACATTTATTGGAGTTTTTCTAAAGCTTAAGATATTTGTTTACCTGTTAGGAAAATTTAATGAGGTAAATATATGTGTTTCAGTATTTCTCTCTATTCCCTATTCCTTACTTCCAAGAATATACCCCAGACACTTGCATGTTTTTACTTCAGGTAATTTTTGTGCAACAGAAATCAATAGTTATCTGAAACCTTCTTTCTGACTTTTGTAGAATTCTAAACTTATTGAGGGGGCCTGGGTTCCTACCGCACTGCTCTTGAGGTCATGGAAAAAGAAAGGCTAACATTTCAGACAACAATGAAGTGAAAAGTTGAGCAGTGTAGTGGGGTTGAGGATGGAGTAGAGATACATCCACAAATTGGCGGCACTTCTTTGGTAGAGATAGGAGTTGGAGGGGGATGATGATGCTATGTGCCTTCAGAAGCTGGATTTGAGCACTAAGGTCCAGAAGCTGAGCTGAGAGCAACAGAGCTAATAGCCTGGAGGGTTTTACAGACTATAAAGATGGTTTGCTGTTCTTCCCTGTAACCATGGCTCTATGTGGAATACCAGGACTGTGGGTCAGTCTCTGGTAACTGATTAAATATCTCACTCCTCTGGCAGAAAAAGGACTTGAAATGGGAATTAAACTGTTATCAAGAAAATAAAAATATGCCTAAGAAACATGACCAATTATATTAAAATCTAACATGTTAAATTATATAAGCATTTTATATTCCCTTCAAGTACAGGATTCAGCACTCAGCTTACACATCTATAAATGACAACTCTGATGCGATACATGCAAACAGTCTTATTTCCTTCAAAATCTGGGACTAAAATATATCTGAGGATCCAGTAAATTAAAGAAAGAACCTGTAGAAACTATTTATGTGGTAAATATCAGTAGTTAAAGAAATGAGAATTTGAATAAATAGGATGCTGGAATCAGGTAAACTTGTGAAAGTAGGTGACAAATGTGAAAGAAATAAAACACTTCCTAAATGAAGGAATAAAAGAGATGGCAATTGTAGTAGCTGTCTCTGGTTCACATTTGAGAGCAGGAATCTGGGTTAGCTAGATTGAGTTAAATATTTTGAAGAAGATTTAATTAACAAGATATAATCAAGTTCTTAGGAGGATGGAGAAAATAAATAAAAGAGAGTTTCAGGATGAGACACTTATAGAGAAGTATTGCTACTCTCCAAAGATTTCTGAAAAAAAAAAACTACTGAATTTAGGAGATAAAAATTTTTGTGGCAGTATATATTTTATTTTTTAAAAAAACTGAAGCAATATTTGTAACAAACATGAATTAAAAGGAAAAAATTAAAAGCTCTGTTCGAGAGCACACTAACAAAGGTATTAGCTTATAATGATTTCTCCTTTCAACTTGATGTTTATGTTTTCATGCTACATAGCTTCCATTGTTCCCTGGGATATCCATGTCTAGTTGATTACCTCCTGTCAAAAAAGTGTTTTTCAATAATTCTCATATTATATACCCTTTCATTTCCTTGAAATGAAGTTTTTTGTTTTTGAATGTTGCCTTTTAAAAAAGAGTTGTCCAATTTATCATCTTCATACCTTTGAGCAGCATATTCCACTAGTTTTTTGTATGCCCCCTTCCAAATACAAAATATTTTTTATCAGTTTACTTCTGACATTGTAGACACAAATAAGTAGTGGTAATTACAACTTTTTAATTTTCTTAATTTTTTTCTTTTTTAGGTCTTTTTTAAAATTTATTTTTATTGTGTTTTTTCCACTACTATTTACCCCCCTTACATCCCTCTCCCCTCTGCAATCACCCCACTGTTGTCATGTTCATGAGTCTTTTTTCCTTTTTGGTCAGTCCCTCACCCCTAAATCCCCTGCAAGACCTATCATCCTGCTCCCTATCAGTCTGTCTCTATTTTGCCTGTTATTCAGTTTGTTCACTAGATTCCACATATGAGTGAAATCATATAGTATTTGTACAAAACCCTAAAGAATTTCCAGAAGCACAACAGTGTGGCAATGTATTCAAATGACCAAAAAGGGTAAGTGTTTCTTTGTGATGACCTGGGTTCATATCCTTGCTCTACTCAGTCTAAATGTGAACATTTCCAGAGCATTGATAGAAAGCCTTTAACTGGGGTCTATTAGTAGCGCATGCCTTTGTAATATATTAAACCAAGAAAAATTAGAATGTTGGTGGTATAGTTTAAGTTCAAGGACAATGGGCTAACTTAAGAGGAGGCATGATGCTGAGTACTGAACTCAAATCATTCTATGACACCAGTTACCAGGAATTAATGGCTGAGTACTTGAGTGAAAATTCTAAAATACATGTGTGAATAAACGCTAAACAAAGTTTATTCTATAAACTTATTTATTACTATATTCACTAAGAAACTTTGAGGAAGTTAACTGTTATGATCATTGGTAAACACAATTTAGCAACAATACCAGACAATAATAAACTGATTTGTCACATAACAAAAAATCTTAGCCCTGCAACTCAATAAATCGATTTCCTTGGACACTGACCTTCTGGATCCAAAAATATTATTACACTCAATTGAAAAATGGAGATAAAAATAAATTATACTTCTAAGTAATTATTTTAACTTATCTAGTATATACCAAGTGAGTGATATTGGACAGTACATAGATGACTGAATAAGTGTAGAATCCTGGCAAAATCCTAAGACTATCTGAGTAAGGATGAAAATACCTTCACAGCAAAGGGAGTACCATTGAGGAAAATGGTGCACAGATTAGATCTGCTAACTAACAGCCAGTGTGATTCCAGGTATTTCTGTCAATCCAAACCTTTCCTAAAAATTTCTTTATCATTAAATGTTTTCCTTTTTTATTGTTTTTTTCCATTACCATTTGTCTCCCTTGCACACTTTTCCACCTCCACCCACGCCTTTCCATCCCACAATCATGCACTGCTGGAACTGTGAGAACCATGTCAAACACACAGACTACCTACACCTCCTACCAGTATATTCTGCTGTATTTTTCTCTCCTTTGCTCCTATGACTCTTGAACTAAATGATTTTTGCACAAATTTTTTTTTTCTGAGAAATTTTCAGTTTTATGCTAAGATTTGTTTCTGGTATTTACTACTGTGTACTCAGCACCTACAAGGATACCACCAAATACTAGGAGCTCAATAAATATTTTGGGGTAATATCAGTGGACAATTGATACATAGAAGTTTAAAGGTAAGTATTAAAAGTAGAAATGCAATGTATATTTTTGAGTCAATAGGAGAAAAAACTTTCTAATTTTTCCTCTAAAAATTAAGAAATTTAACAGAGTAAATTTAAAATTGCAAATCAATAATATGAAATAAATTCCATATAATTTTAATGTTTCCTATAAAGAAAACATGTAAAACATTATAATATAAACAATTTAAAATTAATTAAGAGAATCCTAGCTGGTGTGACTCAGTGGATTGAGTGCTGGCCTGCACACCAAAAGGTCTCCAGTTTGATTGCCAGTCCAGGGCACATGCCTCAGTTGCAGGTCAGTTCCCCAATAGAGGGTGCTCTAGAAACAACCACACATTGATGATTCTCTCCCTCTCTTTCTCACTCCCTTCCCCTCTCTGAAAATAAACAAATAAAAGTCTTTTAAAAAATTAATGAAGAAAAACATATTTATCAGGCAAATACAACTTAAAGAGAGATATCACACTTATAATAGACTCAATTTTAGTATCAAGAAGCACTATGAGATATTATAAAGATAATTAAATGACAAGAAATTGATAATTAAAAATGTTACTAATACATAAAGACCTAAACTTAAGAGCTAAAATTACAAAATTCCTAGAAGGAAATATAAGGGACAAGCTTCATGACATTACATTTGGCAGTGGTTTCTTGAGTATGACACCAAAAGCACAAACAACAAAAGAAAAAATAATAAATTGGACTTCATCAAAACTGAAACCTTTTGTATATCAAAAATCACTATCAGCCCTGGCTGGCATAGCTCAGTGGATTGAACGCGGGCTGCAAACCAAAGCATTGCAGGTTTGATTCCCAGTCAGGGCACATGCCTGGGTTTCAGGCCATGACCCCCAGCAACCGCACATTGATGTTTCTCTCTCTCTCTCTTTCTCCCTCCCTTCCCTCTCTAAAAATAAATAAATAAAATCTTTTAAAAAAGGAGAAGGTGGATGTATTTTAAAAATCACTATCAACAGAGTAAAAGGGAATGGGAGAAAATATTTGCAAATCACATATCTGATAAAGGGTTAATATCCAGAGTAAGTAAAGAAGTACTGTAACTTAACAACAAATAAATGAAACAACCAAGTTAAATATAGACAAAGGGTTTGAGTAGATATTTCCCTACAGGCAATAAGTATGTGAAATTATGCTCAATTTCACTAACATCAAGGAGATAAGAATTAAAACCCACCATGAGATACTATTTTATACCCTTTTTATGGCTATTACCCCTCCCCCCCAAAAAAGCAAAACAACAGGTGCTGACATGGATGAGGAGAAACTGGAACTCTTGGGCACTACTAGTTAAAATGTAAAATATTGCAGTTACCAGGAAGACAGTTCCTAAAAATATTAAAAATATAGTTATTATATGATCCAGAATTCTACTTCTAGTTATAACACAAAGAATTTTTAAGCCAGGGACTCAAAGACATATCTGTACACTCATTGTCATAGCAGCATTATTGACAAGAGTCCAAATGTGGAAATTACTCACATGCCCATTTACCAATGATTGGATAAACAAAATGTGATAGATACATACAATGAGATATTTTTCAGGCTTAAAAAGGAGGTAATTCCAATACCTAAAAGACCTTATGGTAAGTGAAATAAGCCAGACATAAAAGGGAAATGTCATGTAATTATACTAATTGAGATACCTAGGGTAGTCAATTTATAGAGATAGAAATTAGAATGGTGATTGCTAGAAACTGGGAGTAGTTGGAGAACAACAGTTAACATTTAATAAGTGTAGATTTTAAGCTTGGAAAGGAGAAAAATTTCTGTAGCTAGGTAAGGTGACAGTTTCATGATAACATGTGTACTTAATGCCCCAAAGCTGTACACTTAAAAGTGGTTTACACAGTAAACTTTATGTTATCACTATGTAGTCATCATTTTAAAAACTAAAGGAAAGAGGGAAGGACTTTTCGGTTACATCAAATGCAGCTTCTGACAACAGATACCATAAAGTCATATAAATGGCTATTGGCTTTGGCAAAAAGAAGACCTTTGGAATTCTGATAAATGTATATTTAAATTCCTGAGATTTTGCAAATTATTAGCTACTTAAAAAAAAGAAAAGTTTTCATTGGATAGATAGCATATCTAATTTCTGTGTCTCCAATAACTTCCAGTACAACACAGTATACTTAGTTGTAGCTCAAAATTATTTATGAAATTGGTATCTACCAAAAGAGAAAAATCAGTTTTAAAATTCATAAAAATATACCAGTATAAAACTTCTGAAATGATATGCTACTGAAAAGGAGTCTGACATTGAATAATCTATTTGTCTTCACAAATCAAGTTGTCACTTCTCTTATATTTTAAAATTCTGTAGGGGATTCTAGGACTATTCAATGTTCTGAATTTGTTCCATTGAACTATCTAGTTACATGATCGTGTCATACTGTTTTATTTATTTTAGCTCTATAACATAGTTCCAGCTTGCTTTAATATCTTGATATTTCATATCATTTTTCTTTTATAGATTTTTATGAGTTATACCTGTTTATTTCTCCATAGAGACCTAGTAGTTGTAAAAAAATTCCTGTAGTTAAATTTCCTGAGACCATGTTTATGTATTAGTATTTCTTTGGTGAATGTTGATATCTTTTTAATGTTTAATTACCTGCTCAGAACATTGTATACCTTTCCACTTATTCCTGTCACACCATCTTATAGAATTAAGAACACATTTTCTACCTTTATATGAAATTCCCTTATCTTTGGGGTTCTTATTTTAATGAAGTACTTTTTCAAATATTTACATTTTCAATGTGTGAAGTCTATTCTTTTAACTAGTTCATTTTATAAAACATGACAATACCTTTTTTTTTGCTTATAGGTAGTTTATAATTAAGAGGCTCACCTCTGGAAAAATAAATGCACATGGACCCATACCTCTTATTTTATATTGGGATACATAACATATCAATCAAACATTTATAAATGTAAAAATTAAAACCATAAAAGCAGTAAGCAAATATGTAGGAAAATTATCTTTTAAACTCTTTTAAATATCATAGTATGTAGAATCTTTGTAACTCTGATGCAATCCCAACAGACATAAAATTTTTTATCAAACTACATGAATATATACATTCTGCAAAGCAAAAACTATTACAGGTAAAGGTAAATGACCACAGGAGAAAATATTGTGCAATTTGCATCACAGAAAAAAATGGCCACTTTTCCCAATCCATACAAGATTATTTAAAATAAAAATAGATAAAACCAAATAGAAATAAAACAGAGGATATTAATAAAGTACCACAAAATTCCTAAATACATGTTAAAAGTACTCAATATCACTTTAATATAAGAAAATACATATCAGAATTTTATTTAATTATCTTTTTTTAATTTTTCATGTTGGCAGAGGTCAAGAAGCTTGATAACACTTCTCTTTATTGAGTTTGTATGGGAAGAGTCATCTCAAATATTATTATTTGGTGTATAAATTAATATAATGTGTTTGCAGGGCATTTTGGAAAATCAAACCAAATTATAACTGTAGAGTTTCTACAGTAGAGTTTCTTGGAATTTTTTAATTCTCTACTCATTATAACATTATTTATAATATCTAAAAACTGAAAGCAATATAAATGTTTCCCAACAATGGTTTAATTACAGAAATTAGAGACTGAAATTATAATATGAGTTATGCAAAATGAAAGTTTTATGTGTTTGTATGACATTATTTTTATTATTGTTCAAGTACAGTTGTCTCCATTTTTCTATCACCACTCCCCCCCACCCAACCCATCTCCACCTCCACCCTCAATTTTTCCTCCTTTTGGCTTTGTCTATGTATCCTTTATACACATTCTTTGATGACTCTTCACCTTTTTCCTCCATGATCCCCTTCCTCCTTCCCTCTGGTTGCTGTCAGTTTGTTCTTTATTTCAATGTCTCTAGTTATGTTTTGCTTGCTTGTTTGTTTTGTTGATTAGGTTCTACTTGAAGGTGAGATCCTATGGTATTTGTCTTTCACTTCCTGGCTTATTTCACTTAGCATAATGCTCTGGAGATCCATCCATGCTGTCACTAAGGATAGGAGATCCTTCTTCCTTTCTGCTGAGTAGTATTCCATTGTGTAAATGTACCATAGTTTTTTGATCCACTCATTTACTGATGAGCATTTAGGTTGCTTCCAACATTTGGCTATTGTAAATTGTGCTGCTATGAACATTGGGGTGCTTTTGAATTGGTATTTTGGGATTCTTAGGTTGTAATCACAGCAGTGGAATTGCCAGGTCAAAAGGTGGGTTCCATATTTAGTTTTGTGAGGAAATTCCATACTGTTTCCCACAGTGGATACACCAGTCTGCTTTCCCACCAAACAGTGTACAAAGGTTTACTTTCAGGCATATGGCACTATAATTTTGGCAAAATAATGACAAGAGCATTAACCAGGGCAGATTTGCCTCTGGACACCTATTGCTTAAGGTGAAGTCCAAAACATACTCCAACTTTTGCTGAATACAGTGATCCCTCACCTAATGCAGGAGTTACATTCCAGAGACCCCTGCCATAGGTGAAAATCTGCGAAGTAGTGGCATTATATTTATTTTATTATTTATATATATTTTAAGGCTTTATAAACCCCTCCCACACTCCTATAAACCTTTCCCACTCTCTTATTAACCTTTCCCACACTCTTATAAACAGTTCATGTGCTCTTAATCACTTTCTACACTCTTAAACCTACATAATTTTAACAACATATAAAATTCTATATGGGTACAGTATACTGTAAAATCCTGTGATATAGTGAAAACTCTGTGATACAGAATTAGATTTATTTTAAAAAAAACAAGTACAGGGAAACCATAATAAGTGAACCATGATATAGTGAGGAACTACTATATACTCTTAAGATATTTTTCCTTACAGGGCTTTATAAAATTTGCATTTAACAAACAATGAAAATGTTTAGCTGCTTCTGCATTTACTCCTTCTTTGCTTGCAATGACAACAGTGATTGTAGTCTAATTTCTCTCATTATAAATGGTCATGTGTTTCCCTATGGGTAACTGGTGACTGACGTCTTCATCAGGGTAATGTGCCTACCCATGCATGATGTCTCCTGTAGAGCTTTTTGGTGAAACATTAAATCACACAGGTGACTGAGTCCCCCTGTAGCCCAGATTTGGTGCCCTGTGACTTCTGGCTTTTCCCAAAACTAAAATCACCTTTGAAAGGAAAGAGATTTCAGACCTTTGATGAGATTTGGGAAGATATCATGGGCAGATGATAGCAACTGGGAGAACTAGATAAGGTCCCAAGTGACTAGGTTGAAGGGGACTCAGGCATCATTGTCCTATGTACAATGTTTCATATATCTTATATCTTCTTCAGTAAATGTCTCTATTTTTTATATTACATGGCTGTATACTTTTTGGACAACTTTCATATTTAAGAAACCTCTGGTATTGTGATAACATGTTTGACATTTAATTTTGTTTGTTTAAAATATGTATAATCCTGATTGTCCAGGAATAACATAAAAGATAAAATAGTTTCTTAGTAAATACAAAATAATTGAAAAAAAAATAAAGAGGGAATTTCAGGGGGGAATGGGTAGGGTTTACAGGAACAAATTTGAAGGACACATGGACAAAAACTAGGGGTGGGGGGTAATGGGGGGAAAGGGGGGAGGGTTGGGTGGGTGGGCTGGAATGGGAGTAAGGGGGGAGAAAACTGTACTTGAACAATGATTAAAATAAAAAAAATAAAATTAAAATAAAATAAAATATGAGTGGCATGAGTATATCAAAGATACAGAAGTGATAAAAATATTCTTCGAAAATTTGGCTAAATATATAAATAGAAATGAATATAATTTGACATAATGACACTATTCATGTTTTTATTTTTACTTCATATTTTAAAAATCATTAACATTTATACAAATCTATATCTACATTTGTCATTTTTCTACATTCTTCAATCTTTGGGGTTTTAAAAATGTGGACTCAAGTTCTGTCTTCTTCACTCTACATTTTATTTCACTCACCCTATAACATTTATGAACTTCCTATTACATTCACAAAGAAATGCAATAAATGTGATTCCTCTTTTAGCACGCTTTGGGACAGAAACAGTTTTGCAAATGGGCAGAGCGACTGGAGGGGCTCTCCCTGTTTAGTGTACCACTTTTTTTAACTTTATTTTTATTGTTGACACTATTACTGATGTCCTCCTTTCCCTGCCACCCTTTGCCTGCCTCTACCAAGCCTCCTCCCCTCTTCCCTCAATTACCACACTGTTCTCTATGGGCAACGCATAGTATGATCTTTGGCTAATCCCTTCACCTTCTTTCATCCAGTGCTCCCTCTCCCCTTTGGTCCAACATTGGCTGTTGAAGGGTCATTTTATTGGATTTGTGGATGAGTATTTACATTTGAGAGCATTTGGAGAACATTATATATTTTTAATTATATTTTATTTATTATGCTCTTACAGTTGTCCCAGTTTTTCCCCTTTTTTGTACCCCCTACACCCAGCACATCCCACTCCCTGAGGCAATCCTCATACTTTTGTTCATGTCCCCTGGTCATGCCTATAAGTTCTTTGGCTACTTCATTTCCTCTACTGTACTTTATATCCCCATGACTATTCTGTAACTACCAATTTGTACTTCTTAATCCCCTCACCTCTTTAACCATTCCCCCAAAACTCCTTTCCATCTGGTAATCATAAAACCATTCTCCTTATCCATGATTCTGTCTCTGTTCTTCTTGCCTGCTTAGTGCAGATTCAATTGTTGATAGATTTGTATTTGTTGTAATTTTATTGATTATAATGTGGATTTTCTTATCAAGGTGGAAGCACTGGTAAACATGGCTGGCCTCCTTGCACAACCCCATCAAAATTACAAGTAAACTACAGAACAACCATCAGTTAGAACCATCAGAAATTGAATTGAATGAAAGTCTGACAACTATGGAAGTAAAGAAACCATGTCCATCCAGACTAGTAGGAGGAGCAGAGGTGTGGAATGAGCTGGTACCACATTCACATGTGGTAGATAAAAAATTGGAAGGGTATCTCAGAAGCAAGGAGTCCCAGCCCCACACAAGGTCCCCCAACCCAGGATTCTAGTGCCAGGAAGAAAATTCTCCCTAACTTCTGACTACAAAAACCAGCAAGGATTAAATCAGTGGAAGAACTGCTGGAGTCTAAGCAGTCCTCTTAAACAACCTGCACACAGACTTACTCAGACTCACTTCCTCTAAGCCCCAGCACTGAGGTAGCAGCTTGAAAATCACCAGTGGCATTCAGGGAGGAACTGAAGTATCTGGCATCAAGGCCAGAGCTCAGAGACCGCTTTCTCTCAGACAGAAAGATGGACAAAGCCCACTGTATGTTTTCTGAATCCTGCCCAACAGATCCACAGAGCTGGCAGACAGGTGTCATATCTGAGACTCCATCAACCTGGGTAACACTTTTTGCACTGTCCTGGAGATCCCTTGAGGCTCCACCCCACTCAACTCACAGGCCTATCCAAACTGTTAACAGTGGCTTTTCCATATGAATGACTGGTCTTGATTTATGATTCACATCTTCCTAAATTCTCTCAAATAAGCAAGCAGCTGTCCATAGTGAACCCCTAGCCTCCATACCTCTTGTTAAGTGGCCTCAGGCCCAGCACTAGCAGCAGACAGACTAGGTTGACAGCTTGGCTACTCCTAGGTTGACAGCTTGGCTACTCCTGGCTACTCCTGCCCAGCAGAGTAGCAGCTGTCCACAGATTGCTTTGTAGCTCATGCATGGTGGCCCTGGGCAGAACAAAGATGGGGACTTAACCCTGGCCTGCACCACTGTGGAAACCCCAGAGCCTGTGCACCCAGTATACAGCTACAGACCATATCAGAGCAACACCACACTGCCCCCACACAGCTTATCCTCCATGGAAGGTGGAGGTTGGTGGTCAGTGGTCACAGCCAGTCCTTAAAGCTGACCTGGCCTGAGTAAATCCCTCCCATTGATCTGCCAACAGGTCAAGGCTCAACTATAAGAAGAGGGAGGGTGTTATCAGCCCTTGTGGAGGGCTGACACCTCAAGTACCCAGCTTGAGTGATAGATAGGGAGGCTGTACCACTGGACCCTGCAGGACACCCACTACATTAGGCCACACTACCAAGACAGGGAGTCACAGCAGATCTACCTAATACATAGAAACGAACACAGGGAGGCTGCCAAAATTCAGATACAAAGAAAGGAACATGGCCCACATGAATGAACAGATCAAAACTCCAGAAAAAGAACTAAACAAAATGGAGATAAGCAATCTATCAGATGCAGAGTTCAAAACACTGGTTATGAGGATGCTCAAGGAGAACATTTTAAAATTGTTTTCAAACTGTTTTTTTTTTGAAACCTGTAATTGCTTCTGAGCATTTCAAAAGATTTGTGAATAAGATAAATGTCAGAATATTCAATAATGATATACTCCATACAAACTTTATATTGTTTTTCTTGCCTTGTGTTCCCAGAGAAAATTACACTACAGGGTCAAAAACATTATAAAGTTACCTTTAGCTTGATAAGTTTGAATATTTTTGATTGATTTCAAGTTAATTAGATAAATGTTTTTAATTTCATAATATAAATGGCAAAAATTATTATCATGAAAATTCAACTTTACAGTTTTACTTATTTTTGCTTTTGTTATTGACTCTTACTTCCTGGTTTCCAATCTAAGACCACAACTCTACTATGGCTTTCTTATGGCCTATAGGCAGCAGGGACATTCATTTTTCTTTGACTCTTCAGTACTTGAAATTATTTAGACATTTCATTATTCAAACAGAGAAATAGATGTATTGTAAATAAAGCAATTTGAAATATAAAACTAAAACTTAAGAAACAGTTTCTCATTCAAAGATTTAGTAAATCAACATTGTCAAAATTAAATTTTATCCTTATAATGTTATTTTTTAGAGACAAATTTGTATATTTTTCTGATTTTAATAGGCACAATTTTGTCTGCCAACAACTTGTTTTTCTAATGGAATGAGGGAAGCTACCTGCTTTTTCTGCTTTACTTGCTGCTGTGATGGTTTGTTTTGTTTGTTTTCCAGATTGAAGACCTGTGATATCCATGCCTATGAAGTCAACCTGACTGGCAGACCACATACTAGTTTTGTAACATAGGTAAATTCATTCAATTTATCCTAAATTGTTTTTTTTTCCAATCTGTTAAATGGGTATGCTCATAGAGGATACATGTTTCAGAGGTTAGTTACAGGGGATAAGATTATATCTGTATGTAAAGTACATAGCAAAGTGTTTAATCAAAGTGAGTAGTTTATTAGTAATAACTATAATATTAGTTATGTGATTATTCATTTATTTAAATATAAATTATTCAGTACATTTTTATCACATAGTGATACATCCAGTAAAAGTTAGATAAGCTGTCACTCAAAAGAGAGCTAAGAAGGCCAAAAAGGACAGGATTACTGATTTCTCAAATTTTCCTAGAGCTCACCATGATGTGGCTACATGGGGGCAATGACACTCCAACAACTAAACAGGACTCAAATTTGACTAATCACTACACATTTAGCTTTCAGTTTACCAAATGTTTACTTCATGAGTTGAATCACTTTTTTTCCTAGAAACTTTGTTTTTAGGGAGACATGTTCACCAGTCATTCCTGAATTTACTCTATTTCAAATCTGTGGGTTTTAATTGGAAAGTCAGTGTGTTGGCTACCTTTTAAGACCATATAAAAATGCACATGACTGTATGTGGACACCTGTCAATTGCCTCTGCTTCTAAGCAAATGACATATTTGAAAAACAAGTTTTAATCTTGTCATGCCTACTACTTACTATGTGCATTGTAAGATATTCTATAGAATTCTTTATATGATGAATATTTTGGAACAATAATCAACTCCTAGATTTAACAGTTATGATTGTTGGAAAATGAAGTTTTAATAATAAGTATCAACAACACAAATAATATATTTTCACATTTTAAAAAATGTATCCTCACAGCTTATGATCAATTTTCCATTATGTAGATAAAAAAATAGTTAATACACAGACTTTACAAACCAATATACTATGAAATTTGAAAATGAAAGCTATAAATTCTACAGAAAATTAGGAGTTTTTATGTAACAGCTATTCATAAATGCTTTAGGATAGTAGTATTATTACTACTATCAGGCTTCCTATTACAGGTTAAAGATCTCCAACCTTCACTGATAGACATAAGAAATTAATATGTATATATAGGAGTGTATATTCTCTAAAGACAGCTAAGTAATATGCTGAAGCATAAACATTCAAGTTCAGTGCTCTTAACAGTACAGTAACCTCTATCTAGATCAGGAAAGTTTAAAGTCAATAGCTGAGAACCACTTGAATGGACAGTGATTGATTTTGCTTGCTTTAGCCTATAGGGGAATGATTGATCTAAGCTTTATTTTGGAGTAGCCTTTTCTGATCCCAAGGCTAATGAGGCTTAATGGGTGAAGTGAAAATGGAAACAATAGAAATAGATTGTTTCTAATTGCCTCTATGGGACCAACAACATGGTGACAAAATAAAAAACCTTATCCAGCCAGCAATTTGGTACCTTTTAACCTATACTCTCAAATTTCCAGAAGCTTCCCCCCTCAACATTATTATTATTATTACATTTCAGTTAAACAAATAGCTACTGAGTAACTCCTATGAACTCTAAGGAGAGGCTTAGAAGGAATATTTTATTTCATATATTTTATAGAAATGCCATTATAATAGAAGATTCAGTTTCTAGGATATAGAATATATATTTTTTTCACTTCCTGCTATAAATAACACATGATAAGAATCAATCCTGTTGGAAAACACTTGCTTTGATGGTTTTATTAAAGAGTTTAAAAGTAATTGATATGTGAAAATTATGGAATATAGTGATTTTAAGACTCCATTTGGCTCGTAGAGGCTCTCAAACCATCAGCTGATGATACTTGAGATTTTAAATTTACAACTAGAAAAGTACATTTAAATAGTTTTATGGAGATGGTAGTTAAGATGTAAATAAAAGATGTTTCTTGGAAGAAAAAATATATTAAATGTAATTGGATCACAATAAAGAAAGAAAGATTTGATATGGCTAATAAAAAACGTTGTACTTGTCTCTGGAGTGTAGTTTTATAGTCATAAACTACAGTATTTTATTCATTCAATAAACATTTATTATGTTCCCTCCTACTTCATTTAATTATTCCTACTCAGTCTTCAGAATTCACATTATATAACATTTCCTCAAAACAATTTCCCAAACCTTCAGACAACAGTCAGGTCCATACTGTTTTATATCCCTATAATCCTCCAACTTTCTCATTTGTATTTGCCATTCTAGTAAAGATAAATAATTATGTGATTAGTTTTTTCATGTATATATATATAGTAAATGAGGGCAAAAACGATTTTACTTTTTTTACATCTATATTTTTTAGCACCTAGTCCACACATTCCACTTAATAAACAATGAAGTAAAACTGTTTAATCAGTAATTGCATTAATCTGTCAGTATAACTCTAGGCACTAAAGTTAGAGTCTAATCCAGCCTGGGGTATGTCCTTGGAAAGGCTAGGTATTGGGACAGCACAACAAGTAAATGAACTCTTTCTCTTTTTTTTATTGTTGTTCAAGTACAGTTGTCTTCATTTTCCCCCAACCCCAGCTATTCCCACCTCCCTGCCCTGATTCCACCCCTCTTTGTTTTTTCTCCATTTGTCTTTATAGTTGTTCCTGAAAACCCTTCTCCCTTTTCTCCCATCATCTCCTCCCACCGCCCCTCTTGTTACTGTCAGATTGTTCTTAATTTCAATGTCTCTGGTTATATTTCACTTGCTTGTTTGTTTTGTTGATTAGGTTCCACTTAAAGGTGGAACCTACAGCACCTCCGGCCTCCACCCACCAGAGTCCAGCAGCTCTGGGCTCCCTCCTCCAGTTGTGACAACCAGAAATATCCGAATACATTGTCAAATGTCCTTCGGTTTGGACATTTGACAAACCAAATGGTTTGGAGTGGGGGATGTCAAAATTGTTTGGAGCCATTGATTAAAAAGATGAAACTTGTAGGGAAAACTCAGAGATGCAACATGGCTCCAGAAGTAAAGGTGTCTGGGAAATGTCGGAATCCCTGTTTAACCTTCTGAGACTATTTAACTCTCTGTAGCCTCCAGCTTGGCTGACTACCCCAAAACCAGGATACCACACAAAGGTAAACATCATGCCCCCACAAAAGGAAGTTAATGAATGTATAAGAGTGTGGATAACTGCCTGATGTTACCTGCCAACTTAGAAATGCATTGTACTTTTTGGTGATCTATGAGCTACCCACCATATGGTTTTATTATTAACCCTTTATTAAAAAGGGACCTTATTCTGGGAGTTGGGTGAATAATTCCTGGCTAGCCAGCCGCCACTGGGAGACACCCAGGAATTATTCTAATTATTATTCTTATTTTTAATTAATTAGAATAAGGGTACATGTCAGTTCTTCAGAATCAATCAAGAAGCTAGATTTTTGAAGCAAAATTGTAATTGTATAATCACTTTTAACTTAGGCAATAATCACCCATTGAGCCCTGTATCTATCCTATAAGGTGCAGGTAGATAATGTGGGAGGTCCATGAAATTACCAGTTTGTGTTTACATGAAAAATAAGAAAACATGAAGAAAATGGAAACTCAGAATTTGTAAATATTGCCACTGCATTCTTTTCATAATAAACATTTTTGATAATGATATAAACTGATACAGCAAATATTTTCAGGGTCAGGTGAATACCTTTGTGACTAGTTTTATCTTCATGTTGAAGAAAGCAAAATTTACCCCTGACCTATACAAAACCATCAAGCAATATGGAAATACATAAGCTTAAGTACTCAGCACTATAGCATAATATTCTGAATATGCATTGTATTTTCATATTTATACAGATATTATTAAAATTTTGTGAGTTACCACTTTGTTTTATACCTTGCTATAAAAGTTGGTTGACTTTTGCTTTTAGTTATCTGGATGATTTATTCTACTTATCAAATACTTATTAAGCAACACTTTTTTCAGAAATTCTGTTAGTAGCATACAACTGAATTGACATAACTATAGCTTTCAAGGAACTTATATTTAGTGGGAATAAGGTATCCTATAAAATAAAATAAGAATATAATGCAGTTGCTTCTATGATACAGATGAAAATATTGTGGAGGTATAAAAAAGGCACTCTTAGCTCTGTCTCAAAGGCAATACAGGAGTCACCTGATCATTTTTAAGCAGAAGAGTAATATAGTTAGAATGCATTGGAGATAAAGCAGCAGGACCAGAGGCAAAGAAACTACTTCAAAGTCTTTTACAATAACCTAGATAAGATATGTTAAGTTGAAATAGCCAAGCAGTAGAAGCCTGGAGGGAAAAGACAAGACAAACTTAAGAAATACTTGAATACAAATATTATTAGAATTTCATGAATGAGGTAAAGTTTGGAACTCATAGGATTTAGATTGCCTCCCCAGATTCTAGCTATAGGTGACTGGGTAGGTAAGTCTATGACTGAGATAAGAATAACAAGAGGAAATGCTTTTAGGATAAAGGACCTTGGATTCCCTTGGTTTCCATTGGCAATAGTGCACATAACTGAGGCATTTAATCTGATTTGAGATTAGCAAATTTAGAAGTAGTAAAAACAAGTATTAAGACTGATTGAAGATGTACAGATTAGTAGATTTAAAAACTTTCATGGGATGTATAAAGTACAGCGGAGGGAATATATTCAATACTACTGTAATAACTATGTAAGGGGTACTAAATTTACCAGGGTGATTACCAGGGTGATAAATTATGTAAATATATAATCGCTGTTGTATACCTTAAATAATATTCCAAAATGGAAATAATTTTTTAAAGCTTTAAAGATTGATTCCAGGTAGCGTATTTCCTTTATTTTTATTTCTTAATTTTTAAAAATATTTTAATCTATTTTATTTATTTATTTTTAGACAGAGGGGAAGGGAGGGAGAAAGAGAGGGAGAGAAACATCAGTGTGTCGGTTGCCTCTTGTGCACCCCCTACTGGGGACCTAACCTGGCCCACAACCCAGGCACATGCCCTGACTGGAAATCAAACCAATGACCCTTTGATTAGCAGGCAGCGCTCAGTCCATTGAGTCACACCAGCCAGGGCTTATTTTTTTATTTGTTGTTGCTCAGTTATAGTTGTCCTACCTTTTGTCCATTGCTCACCCCTTTTTTTCTTTTTTTTTCTCTCTCTCTCAACCCCCTAAACTCCCCACCCCAGTTAGATAGGTGTAGCAGAAGGGGCAGAGGAAAGATTTTAACATGATGAATGAGCTTGTGCTTGTGCTTCAAGTGATAAATCATAGGTCTTAAGCAGCCTAGAAAACTGAAATAAGAAAGTCCCTCTTATACCCTGAGAAGATAATGGGATCAATAAATGAAGGTTTACAGAATTTCATAGAGTGGTTGTATTTTATGTTACAGTATGAGAAGTCTGGATGGGAAAACAGTTTTCAGCAAGTGGGGAGCTGAAACTTAAGATTTCTGACCTGTAGTTATACCAAATGGTAACAATGTTAGGCTATCGCCACAGGTGTAATTTATGGAGTAAAGGTAATTTAAGAAGTAGCTAGAAAATAGTGATTAAAATAAAACATCCACATGATATTTGCAGGAAGCTAATGTTATGACAGTATTTAAAGAAATAATATTTAACATTAATGTTTTCAATGCCTGACAAGATCCTGAATATTAAATAGTAGAAAAAATACCGAGATGACTTTCAAAGACAACAAGAGTTGTTTTAGACCTTGTACTCAGTATTAGGGAGGCAGTCAGGGATTATGTAAGGGAAATAATATATGGCTTCTTTTTAAAAAAAGATAAACTTAATCATGGGATGAAAAAATGTATGGGAAGAATCAAAGCTGAAACAATACTTGCTCACTGATAGGAACAAACAATGATTTTACTATTTCACATTCACTTTAATGTTCTTTGGAAGCTTCTCTATAGAAAGCCTAAGTCAAAATGTTCTTTAAAACAAGGCTAAAACTTGGAAAGCACTATAAAACTCAATTTATTATGATCAAAAAACAAAGCAGATTGAGAGAAAAAATTTGTCATAAATAGTAGAGAAGAGTGCCCAAGTTTCATGGTGCAATTTTCTCATAAAGTATTTAAGTTCCTTAAGACATATAAAAATCATCAAAACTCCATTTGAGCATGGTTTCCTGTACAATGTTGGGATGCTTCTCTGGAAATAAATTAGCTTTAAGATCCTTGGGTTCAATAAGCAGTTGAAATGTTGGAAATATTTCAAGACATGATAATCAAAATGAAAATACTGACTAGAGGAAGCATTAAGGAATTTATTGAATGTGTGCAGAAAAGCAAGTGAGAACAGAGTGTAGTAGACTTTGTAACTATTATAGCCCCCACTTACTCATAAGGAATGTATCCCAAGACTTGCAGCAGATGCCTGCAACCACAGACAGTATTGAACCCTACATATACTACACAGTTTTCTATACATACACATACTTTACGGCTTCTCTTCAGCATATCTGAATTTCTAGCATCGCCCCTTTTGCACATTGAGGCTATTATTAAGTAAAATAAGGGTCCCTTGAACACAAGTGCTGAGATACCAAGATCCGATAATCATGATGGCTACTAAATAACTAATGGGAGTGCAGTGACATGAGATTTCATCAGGTGTGTGATTTAAAACTTATGAACTGTTTATTTCTGAAATATTTTATTTAATATTTTTGGACCATGGTTGACCATGGAAAATACCATAGATAAGAAGGCCTACAATATATATAAGACTGTACTTATGACTACAGAGTCTTTTAATAACAAAAATTATTGCTGGGTTGCTAAATGCAATTGAGTTACTGCTGCTGTAAAAATATAATGCAGTGCAGCAGAAGGCATGTTTTACACTGATTTGTGGGGAGTGTATGATCCTGGCATATTCTCCAAAACCCAATAATGTTGCCCAAAACCCAGTTGCTATAAATAGTCATAGCTTTACAACTTTTTTCTTTCCCTTTCTCTTCTTTACTCTTTCTTTCCTTCCCTCCCTCCTCCCTCCCTTTAATGCTGCCAAAAATCCCATGAAATAGAGCAACATTACCATCGTATAGCATAAAAATGAAAGCGTCAAAGACTTTCTATGATTTTTACAAGGCTACACAATTAGAAATTCTAAAATTAAATCCAGATGCCATTGTTTCAGATGCTTAGAGATGAATAGCTCTTTGCCGTTATCATTTTACCAGTTCAATTTTTCACTCTTCACATCCACATTATCACTTGTGATGTGACAGGTAGTGATAGTATGGCTCATCACATTAACAACAAGGTGGTGATGATAAAGAAAGTAAACTAATAGATTTAGCTATTAAAAAAGGACCTCACTACAGAGTAGTCTATAGATTCTTCACTCACAAAAACTGGATATAGTTTTATTGACGAATTCAGTTCAGTCTTTCATAATCTCTAAGTGCTTTTTCATAGGCACAAGGCTCTCCTCTCAAAATATTTTGAAGTACTTTTCCTTGTGCAATCCATTCTTTCACTTAACAAATATGTATCAAGCACCTATTATGTGCTAGATAGTAAACATGGCATTGAAGAAACAAAATTTCCTTACATTCGTTTTTTACAAAGAAAAGATACTTAAATAAAATGAATGAGTAAAAGGTATATTATAAATGAACTGGTGATAATGAAGGATAATAAGGGAAAAAGAGTCAGCAGAGTTGAAGAGAGGCATTGCAAATTTAATAAAGACATACCTTAATGATAATGGAGCATTTTCATAAAGATCAAGAGGATTTGGGGTCCTAAGTCCCAAGAGTGAAGAATATTCTAGGCAGAGAAAACAAACCCTGAGGCTCTGAGGAAGGTACTGTGCCTGCTCTGTCCAGAAGAGGAGGACAGAATGGTGGAATTCATTGAACAGAAAGATGAACAGAAGATGAGATGGAGAGCTATGTGTGAGGGACAATAAGCTGTGTCATCTAGAGCCTCATAGCCCATTTTAATGAATTTGGTTCTTACTCTGAATGAGGTTAGAAGTCATCTGAAGGTTTGGATCTGAAATAACATTATCTGACATATTTTTAAAAGCTTCCATGGTTTAGAGTAGACTAAAGGAGACAAGGGCCAAAACAGAGAAACAGTGATGGATGGCTGCAGAATCCAAGCAAGCAATGCTAGGAATTGGGGATCAAAGTAGTGACAGTGGAGACGAAGAGCAGATGGATTCCACATCAGTTGTGAAGACAAAGTTACAGGATTGGATAAGGGATGGCATGCAAGTTCTGAGAGAAAGATCAGAGTCAAATATTACTCCAAGATTTTTGTCCTGAAGAATTACAAGGATGAGCTATTAATAAATGAGGTAGTTAACTGGTCTTTTTGTGTCTCAACATTTGGTTTTCTTATTGTTATTTTAGTTCCAAGTTATATCAAACTATCTCATATGTTATGTTTATTAATAATAAATATCTCCATTCTATTCACATTTCTTCAGCATGATCATATGACAAATGAATCATAATATCTTAACTCCTGTTTGTTTACGTAGTTTGAAAAGGCTCTGGTAGTTTCAGTCTCACCAGGGAATCAGCTCCTCTCGACCATAACTGCTCTCTCTCTCTCTTTTTTTATTAACTTTATTTTAATTGTTGTTCAAGTACAATTTTCTGTCTTTTACTCCCATCCCAGCCCACCCACTCAGCCCTCCCCACCTCCCTTTCATTTCCACCTGCCCCTGGTTTTTGCCCATGTGTCCTTTATACTTGTTCCTGTAAAGCCTCCTTTTCCCCTGAAATTCCCTCCCCTCTCCCCTCTGGACACTGTCAGGCTGTTATTTTACCCATCGATTTAGCAATTTTTAGACTACTGAAATATTAAGTTTCCAATTCTAACTTTCCTTAATTTTCTAAGCAAAAAGATGCATAGAGTGATACAGATAGCTCTTCAGTAAGTTAGTGTATTCAACTTTGTATTCAACTTTTTATTTTGCATGCATAAAAGGACAAGGTGAGCATTGGATATAAGAGATTTTTTTTAATGACTCTAGTCATAAACCAGGAGGAAGCAAATAACATAAAGAACCAAAGACATTGAGCTTAAGTTATCCTCTATCCAGTTCGTGAATAGCTGAGTCCTTTGGTATAGTCACATAATGCAGTTGATTCTCAGCTTTCATAATTATACCATGTAATTATTGTGCTTTTTGAAAAAAATTATGCAAAATATCTAAAGATACCTGAAAAGTATGAGTGCTAAACTAACTTTAGCTTAAAATTCCCACAGCTTCAAGAACCTAGACCTAACAAATGGAAAAAAATTTAGATCAGTAAAAATAAAATAGATGGTACACCCATAGCCTCTAGTGTGAACCAATTGTAGTTTACTTCTCTTCCTTTATGCTTCTTTATGTTTTGTGAAAGTTATACACATCCCTGTTACAAACCATTTCACTGATGTCATTTCTACATGTTTAGAGGCAAGACTCTTGCATCTGCAAAGTTCAGCACAATTATTTGGCTATGAGTGATCATAAAAATGAAGTAAATGAAAGAGAATGTTCTCTACCAATTACTCTCATTGTGCTGAACAAACATAGGTACATTATTTTCCCATTCTTAGTTTTTCTAACTTAAGTTCTCTGTATTATAAAAATTAACAATTTAAAGAGTGCAGGCAAATTGAAGAAACCACACAAATGTTTGTGCAGCACTGTACTTATAGTTTTAATGATTAAAGTTAGAACAAAAGCATTGTAGTAGATACAGTTACTATTAAACACAGACCACTCAGAGAAAAATTAAATAGACTTCTACAGTTTTACTAAATCAGAGCAAAAATTGCCAATATACAATTTAGAAAACAAATGTGATTTTTCTATTTCAATGACTAATGTAATATTGTAGTTTAGGGCAAACACAAGAATGAAATCTCTTACATCAATGTTAAGTTATAGGTGGGTGTTAGAGAACTATTTGTGAAATATGATAAAATTATTTCATTTTTCAGATTGATCTGTATATTATTTTCTACAAAATATAGTGTTAATAACTAAGTCATTTATTTCTCAATAAAACTGCTGTTAAAACGTTTGATAAAACACCTTTGATAAAATCAACCAAAGAGATCATTGCAGGATTTTCCATTTACTTCTTTAGCCACAAGATTTTTAGTAATAACATTAATTTTTAAATGCTCCCCAAAATACATTCCAAAATGTAAACTGTTGCATCACATTTAGATCAGGAATTTGAATTTGTAATAAATCAGTAATAAATTGCTCTACAACTCAAGTTCTATCCCTGTTAGCTTTGAAAATTGGACCAAAATTTAACTTAACTTTGAAATCTATATAATCATTATCAAATTTTGTTAACAATAACTACGAATACAAATATTCAAGATAGATCAATTACTGCTAATTTATCCTGTTTGTTCTTATTTTTTCACAGCAAAAAATGATTTAAATGACACAGACATCTTTTCTCCAAAACAATATTCTTCACAATCAGAGTGCCTTCACAATCCAGCACTTAATTCATGTTTTAGGTTAGCAACTATTTGTCATTAAAAGGCAAAATATATCTTGGTGAAATGATACACTGCTATTATTGATTTGCATATTTGGACAACTCAGTTAATTTTTTTCACTTTTAACTCAGCATGCCATTGAAAACAAATTATTTCAAATAGAAAATGAAATACAGAGAACATGAGCGACCTGCACAGTAATAATTACAGAAAGATTCTTAAGAGGAAAATGAGCAAACATGAAAGACAAATTCTTCTACTTTAAAACTTTGTCTGGATGTAGCTGTGCCTTTTTCCCCTCTCACATCAGAGGGATTTGCAATCACATACTTTCCTAGATACCCATATCACAGTGTCTAAGACAAAAGCACATTTGTAAAGAAATATGGGGCTGGAAGAGAGACACAGAGAAGGAGGGGAAGCTAATGCATGGTTCTTTACTGAGTTAGCCATCATGGTCTAATTCTCAGGATTGCTGGGACCCATTCAGGAGCATTAGGAAAAGTATCTCAGAACCATGCCCTCCAAAGATAAGGAAAGAAACATTTATTTGTCACTTTCTCCCTTCATGGAATAAAAGACTGTTCCATGGGACATCAACTCTTTAATACTTTCAAATTGTACATATGTGACAAACATGAGGTTTCTACAAGTTCTCATGTCAAAGGATCCAAGACAAACTATGGCAAAAAGCAGAGGTGCAGAGTATGTGCTAGACAATGAGAAACTCTCAGGTATTGCCCACCCGAAGTTAGTGCCACAGCTATGCCAGTCAGTATATTAGACGAAGCCAAGATTTGAAATGCTTTTATTTTATTGTATTGCATTTTTATTTTGAATCATTTTTAAATTAACTTTGAATATAGTTGTCTACATTTTCTCACCACCACTTTCCCCAGTCCCACCCACCCCCACCTCCCACAATCCTACCCCACTTTTGGCTTTGTCCATGGGTCCTTTATACATGTTCACTGATGACCCTTTCCTTTCTTTCTCCATTATTTCCCTTCCCCTACCCCTCTGGTTCCTGTCAATTTGTTCTTTATTTCAATATCTCTGATTATATTTTGCTTGCTTATTCATTTTGTTGATTAGGTTCTAGTTAAAGGTGAGATCATATGATATCTGTCTTTCACCTCCTGTCTTATTTCACTTAGCATAATGCTCTCCAGTTCCATCCATGCTGTCATGAAGGGTAGGAGCTCCTTCTTTCTTTCTGCTTCAGAGTATTCCATTGTGTAAATGTACCACAGTTTTTCATCCACTCATTTACTGATGGGCTTTAAAGAGGTATTCTATACAATTCATTTGAGCCCCACTAAGATATAGAGATATATATATATGCGCCATTAACCCTAATCTATACTATAGTCCCCTCCAGCCAGATCCAAAATGTATGCTTTCATAAAAGATAATTATTATGACTAATTATAGTTCCTGCTCCTCCATCTCACCCTGAGTAGTTAACTGATATTCACTGTTTTCTTCCTATCTTTCTCTATCACACATTCCAGATTTCTTGATCCCCCATTGGATGGTCATGTTTGTTTTGTTTTGTTTTTGTCTGATGATGTAACTGAGAATGTCATCCTGCAAGCATTCCCTCAATTTCCTTGCCCTTTGGGGGTTACAGTTGCTGTAAGTGTGAGTCAATGGAAGTTAGGATTAATGAGGCCCATCTTACTCCCACTTCTTGGTTCCCATCTGAGTGTTATTTTAGGATATGACAGAACCTGCCAGTCATTGGTTCAACATCTCTGCCACATCTTGGATAATAGACCTCCAGTCCTCTGTGGCAGTCTCTGAGCTGGCACCTTAGCTGAAACTTTAATGAACAATCTATTGCTCCATCAGTTTAGATGTTTCTGAGTGAAAAGATATTTGGGAAGACTAGATGGTCCTGTAGTCTTGTGTATACTATAGAGCTTCTTTTATTATAGCTTAGACACCTGTTCCAGGATTATGTAAGCTCTCACATGGTGGTGCTGTCTGGCAGCACTTAAAATTAATAATATGCCCCTATTGGCAGATGACTAGTAAGTAACACAGTCCCCATATCCTATCCTGTGAGTATGCTTTCTAAGGCTACTTACTGTACAAACCCTCCCACCAAAAGCAGAGTCCAAAACCCAGATCTACAGTCAGTTAGTTTATTTTTTAATGCCAAGGAGTTTGAGTGAGGAAAAGAGCAAAAACTAATATAAGGGTGGTTTTGACATTGGCTACAGCTGGGAGTGACTCAGCACTCAATGCACCAAAATTTTCTGAGAAACCTTATAAAATGTACATCAGAATTATCCACCCAGGGGACAAATAAAGAAAGCATTTATCTGTTGGCTTCTATTCCCCATAAAGTGTTGATGAAGTGTTGCTCTGCAGAGCATTAACTCTCTCACACTTCAAGTGGTGCATTCATAAGAATCGAGCAATTCCTGCTGGCTTCCCAGCTGGCTCCCTGTACTGTGCCTTCAGAGAAGCCCTGGGACAGGAAGTGAAAGGGATGCAATTCAGGCAAGTCACATTCCATTTATCCTGTGCAAAGCTTGCTGAAGACTGCACAGAGCCAAAGCAGCATGGCTGAATTAGGGGATAAGGGGAAGAGACCATGGCCTTGGCCCAAGAGCACTCTAGAGGTATTCTCCAGTGATTATTAAGGTGGACACAGTAAAAGTGAATTCTCATTCCATAGTTACTCTATTAATATTTCTTTTTATTCCTCCAAGGTGGATCAAGTTATCTCCAATATATCCTAAATATGTATATATCCAGAACTGTATAACTATAATCTAAAGGCATGAACTGAAATACTACTTTGAGAAAATAAATAGCAATTACAATAGATGTCTGTAACATATATTAATTTTGAATTATTTTCTTAGCCAGTGTGAGGATTTGTTCCAATAAAAGTTAGATAAAATACTTCCCATAAAAAATAATATTAGCTAAGTCATGAAAATCGGGTATTCTCCCACACAAGTACATTAGGGAGAGTTTCAAAGCAAACAATAGGGGTTTGGCAGTTCATCTAAGGGAAATTTATGTCTTTTAATGCTTTTGCATCAGTGGTTTGATGAAGCAATTGTTATTCTTATTGTTTTCTCTTTCATAATGAAATTAGATAAATTAAAGACACTAATGATTATACTATTTTGATTTCATGGTATTTTTGCCATAATTATTGGGTGAGCTAAAACAATTTCAAACTAGTTACTTGATTTTCACTATCCCATAGGCTTTTTCTTTATCCTGATATAGTCAAGACACCAGGTGGCTATATTTCATTTATTATAAGAGAATGTTGTTCACTCTTCCATGATGTACCTAGAGCATTGAGCTTTGGGATAAGGTTTGTGAACTGAATTAAATCACAATAAAACTTTTCTCCAGTACATCTTATTAGGAGTATTATAATTTACTTTCAAGGCTAAAAATGCTACTGCTCTACCACCACTTTTATCCCACTAATAAGTCTTTACATATTTAAAAATAAATATAACTTCTATAAAAATATGGGAGTCATACAGGTTATAAACTAGGTTTTACATGTTGAATATACCACATTCTGGAAATGTGAGGGTATGATGGAGTATAGCAGTACTTCCCCAAGCCCACATTTTGGTTGTTCAGCTTGGTCCTTGGGGATTTATCTCATTTGAGAGATAATAATTCATAGGCAACATTTTTTTTAATCCAGAAAAGGTTTTCTTTATCCTAGCACTGGTTCTCTCATCCACCAAAAGTTGTGGCCTAACTTTACATATTCTACGAACATAAAATCCTTTGAATTCAGGCCCAACAGAGTTTCTTTGTCTGGTCCTTGCCTGCAGGCAATTTTAAAAACATTTGATGAGTGAATTATTAAAAACTACACAGTCTGTACATAACTTTATATAAAAAGCTAAATAAAGCCATATAGTATATAAAAATACACACAAACTAAATTCAGTATAATAAAAACTATGATAAAGCAATCAGATTAAATGGAGAATTGTTGGGGACCACTCTGTGTGGTTTCAGAGACTGCAGCCCTAAGAGAGCAGGCCTTGAAAGAAGACAGGAAGTATCACTGGAAAACCAGGAAATGCAGGTGGCAGGCACGACCCATTGCTAACATCGAGGGTTCCCATGGGAAATCAAGCCCGATAAATACATTGTATCCACTGAAGCTTGCTTTGTTTTGTATAGCCCTGTTGGTAAACTGGATGTTTAAGTTCAAGGCATAAGGAGTGAACTCATTATCTCATGAAACACACCTTAAAGACCATCTGGCATCAACATGTCTCACAGACCCTGACCTATGACAAATCCCATGTTCCTTCAATTGTTAACTATAGATAATACCTGTTTTCAAATGACTATAGCCTTTTAACATTGATTGATGAGCTATTCATGTATACTGTATATACCTGCACATACCATTCCCAATAAAAGCTGTTTGGGAGAAGGGCTCAGGGCCATTTCCCACTGGAGGGAATCACCACCCCCTTTCCCACAAGAACAGCAAGATTGTGTCTGGGATGATTTGTTCTCATCCATGGGAATCAGGAGAGCTCTGCAGGATGGAGTTCTCCCACAGAGAATAACTGTTGAAATCTGGACATATGTTTATCTCTCAGACCTAGGATAAGCTGTAGAAATATTATGCGTAAGTGTTAGCATAATAGTTTGGTATTAACAAAAGAGAAGGGAGCTAAACTGGCTATGCCTGATTAATTCTGGAAGCTACAGCTTCACAGCCACCCGAGGGGACAGACACATCCTCTGCCCAAGGGACACTAATCCCCAAGCAGGCACAAAAGACTAGCTTTTCAAATAACCAGCTAGCTCCCACAGATTAATGGTGGAGAGGAAAGGAATAAAGAGTGAAGGGGAAATTCCTCTGCTGCAGCACAGGCAGTAGAAAACAGATGATAAGGCGAAATGTTGAGGCCTTTGCAATGAAAGCCAAAATGGCAACCATAAAGGGGAGGAGTCTAGCCTGGGGGAATCTGGGAAAATGACTGGATAAGATAAGGACATAGAACCCCCCAGAAGACCCAGGAAAATAACTAGATAAATGGATGGCGCTGCACAAACCGGGGAAAAATTAAGAAGATTGGTTAGTTTGAAAAAAAAAAAAAAAAGCTTACCCCTTTCCAAACCCAGGGAGATGTAATCAAAGCTTAACAAATGCCCAGGGCCATTTTCTCTCCATAGGAGATGCAGGCCTGGGTATGGAAGCTGGTGGGCTACAGTGCAGCACTGAAAGTGGTCAGGAGGGGAACAGAGACAAAGCTATACTAGTGAAGCTTCAGATGCTGATACTGTGGTAATAGTACAGCATCTGTGGGCCTGGGCCTTGGCCCTTGTCCTCCTCCTGAGCTTGGTGGGGATGAGTGCAGACCTGTGACCCCACAGGCTGGACTTCTTCAGCGAATCAGAGCTAATACATGCGGTTTTGAATGAGGCAGTGCAGCATCTTCTGCAGGAGCATCTATGCCCTACACACCCCTCCAATAAATCTGGCCACTGTGCCTCAAATCCTCCTATAGTGAGTCCCCCAGTTTTTTTATCATATTTTAAATATTTATTTATTTATTTTTAGAGAGAGGGAGAGAAAAAGAGAGGGAGAAAAACATCAATGTGTGATTGCCTCTCACGCACCCCCAACTGGGGATCTAGCCCGTAACCCAGGCATGTGTCCTGACTGTATACACCCATACAGAACTACATGGTATGTACATAACTTTATATAATAAGCTGATACTATTAACTCTTCATTTCTGTCCACCAAAAAGTTACATATTAGTCTGTTTTCTCTGAGACAACAATGCACATGACAATCTTAACACAGGACATCTTAAAGTTTTTGTCATCTAAATAGGATTTCTGAATAAAAATTTCTTGGTAATAGTTTGAAAGACACAAAGATTCCTTAAAAGAAATTAAATAAGCAGCTACAAAATATAAGTATAAAAGAGATTGGCATGCCTTTTTATTCATAAATCTGTCAAGAAATCTACTTGTCCCACTATAGTTGTCTAATTTTTCAAACTCTGTGTATGTATAAAGCAACATTTTTACATTTATTAAATAGAATTTTAAAATTAAAAATGCTGGCAATTTAACAGCATCCCAAAAGTAAAGGCTTGAAATATTATCTTTGACCCCTTCCTATGACAAATTTTTTAACTTATATATTTTTTGTAGTTCTTCTACCCAAGGTCACTAATGAAATATTACTTACAGATAAAGGTAGGCAGAGAAAATACAAAGTAGATGGAAATGCATCATTGCAAATATAGGAAAAACATAGCTATGTATGTGCATATGCACACTAGTCCTGTCATGTATATTTCAGATACAGTTTGCTAGTTACCATCAGCCCTGGAATATATTTATTAAAGGTATTTGAAAAGCCTATTTTTAAAAAAGAATAAGAATCAAGAGTTCAAGTCATGTCAGATTAAAAGGTGAAATGCCCCAGAAGGCTCTTCAGCTTTCTGTGTGGGTGGTTGGAAGTCAATCATATGTGGGGTTAGTAAGGTCAACTCAGATCAGGATAGAACATTAAACAGAAACCAACCAAAAAAGCAGATATCTGGGTAAGCATGATTGTCAGCACTTACAGCAGATAAGAGTCAGCTGGAAGATTGACCAGGAAAAAGCAGGGCAAGCACAGATGTAATCGGAATTCTAAAAATAGATGATCCACATAGGAGGATTAAGCACCAGGGTTGTTGTTCGTGACATTGACTGATGGGACTGGAATGTGTAAAGGACGTGAAGAGACATATAAAAGACATGCAAGCATGTGAATATCAAGTAGGCATGATTCCAAGAGGCAGTTTTCTGCTTCCTGCTCCCAGTTTATGGTCATAAGAACCACTAGTATATGACCAGCCAACAATGTAATCCAGATGAAAAGGACCAGGTGAAGTTTGGAAGGTCTATTTAAGTTTTACCTGCCTTAGCTGAATGCTTGATTAATTCATTAAAATATGCATTTATCAAACAAGGTTAATTCTTTGATACTAACGTGGTCAATATAAATAAGAGTAATCTTGACTCTTTAATATTTTAATTACTTAACCAAAAATTTCAAAAATAGATTCTATGCGTTCCTATACTTAATAGATATATTTCTTTGCTCAGTGTGGAAGAGGGTATGCCAGCCTCTCACTGAGCCGACGTGGACATTCTCTTTCTCCTAGGCATGTAGCAAGATCTCATAGCTTAGCTTTCTTTCAATTTGATATGTCCAGGTTACTGAGCCCCAGGCAATCAATTGTAAGTGTAATTTATGTGTGTCTTTTGCAGATCGAGGCTTTTATAAGTGGCTAGGTGTCCTATAGATCCTCTTACTCCATCTTTCAGCAAGATGCAGAGAGCAACAATAGGACTTTAGATTTACACTCTCCAATACAATAGCCACTAGCTACACATGATTATATTTTAATTAAAATTAAATACAATTAGAATTCAATTATTCAGCCACACTAGCCACATTTCAGGTGCTCAAATGCCACACAACTCTAGGCAACTGCCATTATAAAATACATCTATCATTACAGAAAGTTCTATAGTACAGTGTTGCCCTAGACAATGGAGAAGCAAAAGTACAAAGACAGACTGAGTTCCTGAGTCAGCACAAGGGAAACTGTGCAAAATCTGCCACCATTCACCTGTGACTATTATCTGAGTGGAAATGAAACTTGCACTGTGTTTGGAGCGTTCTCTACTTTGGGGTCTATGTTGTTAGAGCAACTAGTTACTCTAATTAGTATTGTATAATCAGTAGGATATATTCACAAAAAATGAAGTTCCAGTTAGCTTAAAAGATGGTACATTACCAGTCAAGTATAGATTAGCATCAGGTAATTTAGATAGTATTTCATTTCTATGTCAGACAATATATGACACTCAGGTAATAGTGTAAAGTCCTTTGTAACCAGGTGTAATTTCATCATCCATTTGGTACATATATAATTAAGTCAAGACAATTCAGAGTTTAAGTACATGTAGAAAATGGTGTCATTTTATAACCAACTGCCATTTCCATCACACAATACAAGAGATTCTCATAACTAACCATGGGAAACAGCTGGTTCATACAGCTGGTCTACTCAAGGACAGCAAGGAACCAAGGCTATGCACAGTCTTCAAAATAGCAAGCAATAGCAGATTTACCCTCACATATCTTGGAAAGGTTAAAGAAAGGATATCTAAACATTCACTTAGAATAAAAACAACATTAAATTGATTAAAGGACTTAGAAAAAGGTCTTGATTATTTATTAGGAAATCTCTATGACCTTTATCAAGGGAGCACATTTTATGTTGGCATTCTTTGTCTAGCATAGTGAAAGCTAATTGTTGTACATGAAGTAAAAATACACAGAGAAAAAGTACCTCTTATTTTTATTCTTACAAAAAACTGGTGCCTAGAAAAACAGTTAAGAGAATGTTGTGAGATAAAAAGTGCATCTTTTCTCCTGTACTGAAAGAAAAAATTCACTTGAAGTATAAATCTTCAGATGATGAAAAATAACGGATTCCATTCAAAGTGAAGTTTGTTTCTTTTCTTTCCTGGAGTTTACTGCAAGAAAAGTAATAAAAAATGTGAAAAAGCCTCAGGTGATCCTATAAAGTAGTAAAAACTATAATCACTCTTGAACAACTATGCAGTGATATGTAGTAATGGACTCTATCAGCCTTTTACTTATGGCCGGAAGGTACACTTGTGATAGCTGCTTAATTTTAACCTCAGGATTTTACAGGTCATAAACTTATCACTGACATTTATGAACAATACAGGCAAGGTAAAATACTAATTAACATAGACATCTTGGTTTTTTTAGAAAATTAATGTGTTCTCTGGATGAGACTTTATTATAATGCCTTGAGAATTAACTGCTCTAATGGTGAGTCTTGATTGATTGAGAAAATAAAAAAAAATGTTTTGTATGTGATGGTATGAGAAATTACCACACTATATCAAGTCATCTCCAAATTCCATTATTTTTTGTTTTTCTCCATTACCATCCCTTAAATAGTGAGTACTGAATAAGACTGTAGATGGGCAATAGAAATTAGAAACTTTGGGAAAGAATCCAGTTCATTAGCAAAGTAATTAACTGTTTCTTAACACAGATAATACTGCAATGAGGTGTAATTAATGGTGCTATACTTATTGCAACCAAGACATATAATTTTCTGAAAATAACACATATACTAAGAATCTAATCTAGTTCTTTCTTATGGAGGAGCTACCTATAATGGGTAGCCACTCTGTCACTAACCGTGATTGCCCATATGTCTGAGTAAAGATTAGATGCAGAACATTAGATCAGCAGTTTATTACTTAATAACTTCAGTACTAAGTAAGCATAACTGTTCAGCAAAGTCAATGAGTAGCAGAAATTGAGCATCTTTTGCCCTTCTTAGGTCATATATCTTTCTAGACCATGTGCCTAACAATCTGATTGTATTTTTGCTATGAATGCTGAAGAAACAGAATTTGACTGCAGCTATAAGCCTGTGGAAACACTAAATGATCCATGTTACATAACTATACTTTTAAATAGAATTCTTCCCTCTAGCCATAAAGGTGCAGCAACTACTAAATGATTCATGTCACCCAGTATCTTAGTCAGTTTGGGCTGTTATAAAAATTACCAAAGCTTATAAACAACAGAAATTTACATCTCACCATTCTGGAGGCTAGATGTCCAAGATCAGGGTGCTGCCGAGGTCAAGGTCTAGTGAGAGCCCTCTTCCAGTTCATAGGCTCCCACCTTCCTCTTGTATCCCTCACATGGCAGGAAAAGCACTAGAGAGCTGAGGTCTCTTTTATAAAAGACACTAATCCCATTCATAAGGGGCCAACCCTCACAACCTAATCACCTCCTGAAGGCCCCACCTCTTACCATTATTACACTGGGAGTTAGGATTTCAAAATATGCATTTTTGGGGGTACAAATCTCCAGTCCATAGCACTCTGCTATGCTTACTGTGGCAAGAGTGTGACTAAAGCATAGGTCCTACCACCCTGCCTGCTGTAGTCCTTGTGCCCTTTTGTAATGAGCATGTTAGACAGATGTGGGCCATCAGAGATTGATGGAAAAAGTGTGCAAAGACCTGAAAATTTGTACAGGAACAAAATGGACACAGGTCAATGTTTTGGCCACTTTGTATTATAAAATTTCATTTTGATTTTAGAAATGAAGGTCAGTGGTTATGTTAGGTAGCAGCCAGGAACGAGGGGCCAGAGGGGAAATAAAGGCAGAGCCCTTGCCATTACAATCTCCATTACAATCTAACAAATAACTTAATACAGGAGGTTAAGACCAAAAGGAACATGTCTCACCAATGAACTCAGCAGTCCTGAGTTCAGTTTGATAAGATTGCCAGGTGTCCTGAGCATTACAAGCAAAATAGTCCTGGAGAAGGGGAGTCCTTGAGACTGTGCTGAGAGAAGAGGCTTTGGTAACCATCTAAGATTGCTGGGTGTTCTGAACATCACAGAAGGGGTTGCACAGGAGGAAGAGGGAGGTCTAAGCTGGGAAGGGGGGCTCTGTAACATTTCACTAAGTGAAAGAACCTTTACTAACTGAGAAAGGAAGGCTTTGTATCTGTACATTATTCCTAAGGGGAAGAAGGAGGGGAAACTAAAAGCCAGCTGAGGTAAATAACCCCTGAACGTCTGTAGCCTCGGTTCAGGTGTATAAAACAAACTTACTAACAAACTCACTAACAACTTTATTTTCTCTATGCATGGGCATTTAGACTAGCTGGATGCCTTCTTGCAGCTTTGTGTTCATGTGTGTTTCATAAATGAACTTCCTATGTCATTTCTACTACACATGTTGTCTTCTGCTTGAATATTTCTTGTGGTGAGACAAGAACCGAGGTGGGGAAGGAGGGAAGGCCTCCTGACTCAGGTCTCTCTCTCCCTATCTGTAACAGTTATGTTTGATAGAATAAAATATTGGCATGACTTGTCATAAGAGGAGACCACAAAAGGAACTGTTCTGTTCTCTTTCTTTGATGCTTTAAAAACATAATTTCATTTTTCTCCATAACCTTTCAAAGAAAACTCATTCACTGCTGGTGGGAATATAAACTGGTACAGCCACTATGAAAAACAGTATAGTGGTTTTTAAAAAATATTAAGAATAACAGTCATCATATGACCCAACATTCCCCTTCCTGGGTATCTACCAGAAAAAGTCAAAAACATTTATTTGCAAAGATATATGTACCCCTATGTCATGGCAGCATTATTCACCATGGCCAAGACATGGAGACAACAAAAGTGTCCTTTGACAGAAAGCTGGATACAGCCCTGACTGGTGTGGCTCAGTAGATTGAGTGTTGGTTGGCCTGTGAACCAAAGGGTCGCTGGTTCAATTCTCAGTCAGGGCACATGCCTGGGTTGAGAGCCAGGTCCCCGGTAGGGGGTGTGTGAGAGACAACCACATTAATGTTTCTCTCTCTTTCTCCCTCCATTCCTCTCTGTCTGAAAAATAAATCTTAAAAAAGATAAAAATAAATAAAATCTGCATATATATCTATTTGTATTATATATATTATGTGTGTGTGCATGTACACACACACACACACACACACACACAACAGGATACTACTCAGCCATAAGAAAAGATGAAATGCTGCCATTTGTGACAACATGATGAACCTTGAGAATATTATGCTGAGTGAAGTCAGTCAGAAAAACTAAGAACCATGAAATTTCACTCATATGTGGGATTTAAACTGAAATTCATAGACGCAAATGGTATGGTGGTTACCAGAGGAAAGAGGAGTGAGGGGTAGTAAAGGGTAAAGGGACCAAATATATAGTGATAGAAGATGGCTTAGGGTGGTGGGCACATAATGCAATAAATAGAACATGTATCACAGAAATGTATCATTGAAACCTATATAATCTTATTAACCAATGTCACCCCCCAAAATTTATTAAAAAACAAATCTAATTTTAATGTAAATCCTTAAAAAGTCAAATAAACTATCTCTCTCTACACCAGCCCCCAGGGAAACTCCATAATTGGAGACCTCAGAATTTGTGATAAATATCATTTAATCAAAGTAAAGACCAGATTCCTTATGGAAGACACAGATTTTCTCAATCAGCCTATTATTATCTGCTAATATGGACACCACTTGGCCATTAGTATTTTGGGGGGAAATCATGTTTGTAGTTGCAAATGCTGGTTATTTTAAGGAAAATAAAACAATATACTTCATTAGCTCTAGTTTATTTACCCCTTCCCCAAATGATGAAAAGTGCATAATTAATATTTATATATAACATCCTTTATCTGTAATATCCTTTATATCTTTTGCTTACCTAACTTAACTGATTATGACCTAAATACAATGTTGATTAAAAGAAATTATGGCTAGTGGCTCAGTTGGTTAAAGCATTGTCCCATACACCAAAAAAGTTGCTGACTTGATCCCCAGTCAGGGCACATACAGGAGGAAACAGATAGGTGTTTCTTTCTCTTTCGTTCTCTCTTCCCCCCCCCAACTCTCTCTCTCCCTCCTCCCAGCCTGCCTGTTTCCCTAAAATCAATAAATATATCCTCAGGTGAGGATTAAAAAAGAGAGAGAGAGATGATTGTTGGCATGTTTATTTCCTGATTTTAGGCATAAATGGATCTGCACATAGAATGTTGTTGAAAATAGTTTTCAGTTTTTAGAGTTTTCCTATTAAAGATACACCTTTCTATGTTTCCTAATGTGTGTGTATACACATTTAGGAGTGATATTTTCAATATCTTTTCTAAATCTGTTAAAATTACACTATGGCTTTTCCCTTTAATCTGATAATATATTAGAGTAATTTTCTAAGGGTACAACACCTGTATTCCTAGTATCTAATTTGGATAGGATACATCTTCTTCATAAGATGATGGATTGTGTCCTATAATTTAAGATTTGTCCTATACTTTGAATTTAAACTTGAATAGTCTCACTCAATTATTTGAGAACAAGTGTTTTATTTCTATCTTCATGAAAAATAATCAAGATTAAAGACATTAATTCCCTGAAAACATATTTTAAAACATTTCTATCTGGAGGGTTTATTTTTTCTTAATTAATCAAAAACCAGATAAAGACCTTAGAAGAGAAGAAAGCTACTAATAATTATCTCACTAACACAGAATAAAAACTTCTTAATGAAATATTAGCAAATTGAGTCTAACAATATATGAAAAGAATTATACACCACAGCCCAGGAGGATTATTCCAGGCATGAAAACCTGGTTAAACATTTAATTGTAAATTAATATAATCCATCATTTTTTAAAAAGCTAAAAAAGAAAAACTGTATGATTATATCAATAGATGCAGAAAATGCATTTGACAAAATACAACACAATTTTATGATAAAAACTCTTGGCAAATTAGGAATGCCAAAAACTTTCTCAAGTTTCTGAGTTTTTAAAAATCTAGAAAAGTCCTACAATGAACATTATATTTCATAGTGAGAAACTGTATTCTTTTCCCTAATTCAGTAAATGAAGTAACAATATCTCCTTTCACCTCTCCTATTCAATATTGTACTAGGAGTCTAGCTAATGTATAAACAAGAAAAATAAAAGGAATATAGATTTAAAAGAAATAAATAAAATTGTCTTTATTCATAGATAAGATGATTATCCATGAAGAAAATCCCAAAGAATTAAGGAAAAAAACTTCCTTGAACTATAAGCAATTATCACAAGGTTGCATGACATGAGGTTAATATATAAAAGTCAATTGTTTTCCTATATACCAATCATTATCTATTTGAATTTGAAATTTAAAACACAATAATATATACATTAGTATCATGAAAGTGAAGTACTTCGGTATAACTATAACAAAACATATACAGGACCTATATGAAGAAAACTCTAACATTATGATGAAAAAAAATATGGTAGGGAGAGCAATGGAGAAAAGGTGGGGCAACTGTAACTGAACAACAATAAAAAATGTAAGAAGATATAAATAAATGGAGAGCTATTACATGTTCATAGATAGGAAGACTCAGTATTTTGAAGTTGTCAACTCTTCCCAGTTTGATATACATGCAAACTTAAACTCCTAACGAGTTATCTCAATCTTGGCAAACTGTTTCTAAGGTTTACATCCAAAGGTAAAAGACTCAAAATAGCCAAATACCATTGAAAAAGAACAAATTTCCAGGACTGGCAAAATCGATTACAAAGCTTAATGTAAAAGTACAGTGATCAACATAGCATCAGAGTAAGTATAAGCCTATAAATCTCACAATTTACATAAGTCAAACAATTATGCTGTATTTCTTAAAGTTATTATAGTGTTGTATGCCTATATCTCAATAAAACTAGAAATAAAAGAAAATATTTACTTCCCCAAAAGTTGAGATGGGCCAATTAAATGAAACAGAGAGCTCCAAAATAGACCCATGCAAATAAAATCAATTTATCTTCTATAAAGGAACAAAGAAAACTCAGTGGGCAAAAATAGGCTTAAAACAAATGGTGCTGAAAAAAATGGATGTTTAAATACCCCAAAATACTAACCTAAACATAGACCTTACACCTATTGGGGAAGGTCATCAAGAAGGCCACCGGCTTACCTGCGAGCTGGACCAGGCAAGTGGAAGTTCCCTAATCCCTCCCCTGTGCTTTGGATATGTGCTCTGCTCATCTTCCCCATGGCAGAATCTGCCCAAGGACAGAGCTGAGATACAATAATGTAGTGATAAGACCATGGTGGCTGGGTATGTGACTGAAACCAGTTCAAGCTTCTATATAAACTTTTAAGACTTGGAAGGTAGATGTGAAAAACTGTTTTATGGCCACCCAAGCCAAGCCTCATAAGTAAGTTCTCTTACTTCTTAAGGCTGCTACCTACGAAGCTGAAGCATTCTCCCTTTTTATTTGGTGTCTCTCTGCACTCTAAATATGGGGACCAGGCCAATTTCAGATTCTACCAAGGGAGTTTCAGAGGAGGCTGTGACCCAATAACACCTTTTCCAAAAATTAACACAAAAATGGATCACAGACCTATATGTAAAATGCAAAGCTATTGAACTTCTAGAAGATAACATTGAAGTCAGTATAGGTGACCTTATGTTTTCTGACTGGTTTTAAGATATAATACCAAAGGAAAATCCATGAAAAATACAAGTTGACAAGTCAGACTTCATTAAAATTAAGGATGCACGTTCTGAAAAAGATACTTTTAAGGAAATAGAAAGACAAGCCAAAAACTGCGAGAAAATATTTGCAAATCATGTCTAATGAAGGACTTACATCTAAAATATACAATGAACTGGTTAAATGCAACCATTTAAAAGAACAAATATAGGAAAAAAATTCGAATAGATGCTTCATCAAAGAAGATATACAGATGTCCAATATCCATATGAAAAGATGTTGAACATTATATATCATTAGTAAAATGCAAATTAAAATAACAATAAGACACCAATATGTACTCATCAGAATGGCAAATTTTTAAAAAATAACTAATAATACCAAATTATTAGCTGGTGAGAATGTGGAGCAATGAATGTATTGCTAATGAGAATGCTAATGACATAGCCACTTTAAAAAATAGTTTGACAGTTTTTCACAAAGCTAAGCAATTTTTACCATACAATTTAGCAATATTTTTCCTATATATTTATGCAAATGAGTTGAAAAGCTGTATCCAAAAGACTCTGAACAAAATATAGTGGCTTCACTCATAATTGTGAAAAATCAGAGGCCAATAAGATGGCCTTCAATAGGTGGGTGGATAAACAAACTTTGATATTTGTATAATAGAACACTATCTCACAATAACAAGAAATGATCTCTCAAGTCAAAAGAGATATGGAAGATTCTTAAATGTATATTTATAAGTGAAAGAAGACAGTCTGCAAAGAATTATTATTCCCACCAAATGGTGTTCTGGAAAAGACAAAACTATGGAGACAGTAAAAAGAATGATGTCTCACGTGATTTCCTGGATGGGGTAAAGAGATGATGAATACATTGAGTACAGAGTGCTTTATGGTCATGAAATTATCCTGTATAATGCTGTAGTGATGGACACATTATACTATGCATTTGTCAGAACCCATTGAACCATTCAATACAAAGAGTGAACTTTATGGAAACCATGGTCATTAGTCAATAATATATCAAATTGGTTATTAATTATAACAAAAGTATCACACTAATAGAAGATGATAATAATGGAAGATCTTTGTGTAAGAAAGTTAAGAGGGTACATAAAAACTCATTACATTATCTTTTTTCTTGTAAATCTAAAACTGTTCAAAAATAAAATCTGTTAATTAAAAAGGTTAGAAAACTTGAGATTAAATTTTTTTTTGTCAGCATAGTAAGATCATCTGTTCTGTATGTGTGAAATAGTCCTGGAACATAAGATGTTTTCTCTGAAGTGGCTCAACACTTAACTTTTAAGCCCTGTCAATATCCTACGTCAATAACAATTAGCACACTACCAGATAAATTAATTTTTATTTTATTGGAGAGAATAATTATATCATTAAAGTCTTTCTACTGAGGTTTCTCATTAGTTTAAGTTACAGTACTATAACATTTGATAATTAGTGACATATTTATATCTAGACCAAACAGTTGCTTCCTTGGCAATTTATTGATAATTTATTTAATTAAAATTTTTCAGTCCCAATAGGCCACATTTTGTACATTCATTAATGTAATTCTCCATCACCATATTCATTTTGTGTGTGAATTACTTTAATAAAAATATTATTTAAGTTTATACAGGTGAAAAGCTAACTGGCTTCTATTGGCTTCTATAATCCATAAGTTGTATATGATGTTTTCATTTTAGATACTTTCTTCTAGAAACTTCTCTAAGAATCTCACAGATTGTCACTTTTACTTTTATAGAAAAGGAAATTTAATCTTAAAGAAGTAAATGTAGGAAGTGGTAACATTGAGCTTTATATCAAGTTCCCTCAGAAACAAACAAAAATAATCTCAAACATTTTCATTGCATTGTGATACCCTTTTCTTTAAAGGTAGAGAGAAATCTGTACAATTATAGTACTTTTCAGATTAAATTTTACAATATGATTCAAGACAGCTGAAAATATCTCCAAAAAGCAATTCTGACTGCATTATCTAAAATGACTTCCATGAGAAAAACAAGGATATCTAGAGAAATTGACTGATTTGCACACAGTATTCTTCAATCTTTTCACACTTTAAACACAGTCTTCTACAATAAACAAATAGGAAACTTGATAATAAATAGTAATAAAAGTAGGTACAACAGAGCTGAAGAAATGACGTGAAGACTAAAAACCCAAATAAACAGATCTTGTGAATACATTACTATTATAAAAGAAGAAAGAGAAACAAATGAAGGAGAAGATTTATGTGTATGTTTGATTGTTAGGAAAGACCTGCTCTCTTTTTAATCTAAAAAGTACTAACTAAACATCAATAATAATTAATAATAATAATAATAATAATACCTACCAAAAATCAGTGCTAGGTACTAATATAGCAGGGAACCCTCCCACCGGAACTGAGGGAGGGGCAGGGAAGCTTCCAGGACCGCACATGAGCAATAGCCGCAGTGTGGCTGCCAAACCAAAGTATATTGACCAGACAACCAGAACAATGACCACAGCTATTTACAGCATGCAGGGTATTCTGGAGGCAGCCTTTAAAAGCAGAGTGCGAGGAAGTACTACTGTTTTCCTTCCTCTCTTTCCCCACTGCGGGGCTGGTGTTCCTGGGCCTTGGGCCTTGAGGACCGCGTGGTACCAGAACATTCCCGGAGTGCTCCAGGGCCTGCCTGAAATGCAATGGGAGCTATTCTGGTAACAAGGCTGATGAGGTCTGGGAACAGCACAGGCGGGTGAAAAGACACGTGCTTCCGAATAGGAAGCAACAGCAGCTCTCACCACAGCAGCCACTGCCCACCACCCACGTGCTCCTCCAGTGGGGACCAGTCAGCCACAGCAGTTCTTCCTGTTGCTGCTGCTCCACCCGTTCTAGCCAGAGCTGGTACTTGGACACACTACACCAACAAGTGGGACCAGGTTTAGTGGACCTGTTGGTGCTAGTCTTGGAAACCATGTAGCCAGATGATGAGCCCCATACTCTTCCCTTGCATGAGAAGCCACAGTGCCACTAGCAACTGGGACTGTGTTGCACAGGTCTTTCCCAGCTAAGCACACAGGTGCACCAGAAAGCACCACTGGCAGAGGGAGAGTGAAGCTCACTGTGACTAGGGCACCTGGATGCACAGATTACAAAGGATGCTTGAACCAGACAGCTACAGGAAAAAAGCCAAGCCACCTACATTTCTTAAAGAATGATGCCTTTGGGGTGGGGGGAAGAGGTTCCTGGTGCAGCCTTCAGCTGAGCTGGCAGAGGGGGCCAGAGTTATTTGGGGGGGATGTCTTAGAAGAAATGGACTTTGAGGCAGAAACCTGCCATTATTTCAAACTGTATATACTTTAAATAAAAGATTCCTGTTCCTTTATACCGAGCTCTGTCTCCAGAGTTTTTGCCTACTGGTAGTGAGTGGTAGGACCCTACTGGTTGTTTGGCTACAATAATGGCATCCAACATGGGGAACTAGCTGCTCAAGGCAGCTTGACATTCCCCTGCCCTTCACCATCCCCACCCCCAAGCAGTAGAACTGTGGAGCTTCCTAGTTGCTGGGATTTTTTCTCTGCCCAGCCCCTAGAGGTGTCAATCACTTAAACACGCCTGGCAAGTGGAAAGAAAAATGGTCTGGAAAGGCAACAGACCCCAGGAAGGAAAAAGGATCACCTGAGTTTGGGGGCTGTAAACCAGGGTCCAGGAGAGAGCTGGCCAAGTTTTGGGGAGGCCATTGCTTGTGGATCACCATGGGATTGATTGGCAGGACACTTGAGAGTGAGCACTAGTTTAGAATAATGGAGTTGATGCTAGCTGTGTTTGTATATTCCCAGTTTGCCTGGGGCCTCATTGTGTTCATACTTACTGGTCTGTACACCAGACAACCAGGAGCTATTATGCTTTGGCTCCTGGAAGGAGCCCACAGGGTCAGATTTTACAGGAATTGATTTACTCTGCAACAGTGTTTGGCTGATGTATATTTTAGATTGCAGGGCAAAATGGCCCCTAAATGGTTCCGTAGTTTACTGTACCATCATGCAATTGAACCTATACTGCAAAAAGTTAGCCAAATGGCTCAAGATTTTCTACATTAAGACATTAATTTTGTTGCATAATAAGATTTCACCAGAGACGGGGAATTGCTTGATGGTACAGAGAAGGGAAGTGGCTTCAAACCCCCCTCCTCTCTGATAGTAAAACAAGGGAAAGTCACGGCAATGCTCTGAACCCAGGGGATATGAGATTGTAGCAGGAAGACCTTTTCCCTGGCCTTCTGTAAGGCTGGGCAGGTGGCTCCAGGGCAAGGCTGCAGAGCTCCGGCAGGACAATGTGGCTGGAGCAGCTGATTGCCACGACTCGAGCCAACAAATGCTGTTAAATCAGCTGGAAGAAATCTTGGGCTTTCAGGACCCTTCTTTCCTTCATGAAGCTCTGAAGGTGCTCAATAGTGACATCACTCTGACAGTCAGTCTTCTCACTAATAATAGAATTAAGGAGTCCAGTCAAGACACTATTGCTATAGAACCACCTGAAGTAGAAGGGAGTGCTTCCAACAAAAAATGTAATAGCAAAAGTAATAGGCCTTTCTCATGGAAACAAAGACGATCATCAGGCTGTCATTACTCTGAGTCTACTGAAGTCCCCCAAATTTTAGGCTGGTAGGAGAAACATTAATAGAATACACAAGGCAACCCCTCCAGAAACTGAACATTCGAAAAGAAACACTATGAAGGCTGGGGAGAAAACCCCAGTCCCAAGGACTGGAGGTGAGTTGATGTTTGGCCAGTTGGGATGAAAAATTTTGGCAATACATGTTGGTTTAGTGCTGTTATTCAGTCTCTCTTTCAAATGCCTGAACTTCAAAGACTTGTCGTCAGCTACAGCCTTCCACAGAATGTATTTGAGAGTTGTCCAAGTCACACAGAAAAGAGAAATATCATGTTTATGTGGGAGGTTAAATATTTGTTTGCTCGGATGATGGGATCAAATCACAGATTTGTTGACCTTTCAGCAGCCTTGGATCTCATAAAGGGAGCATTCCAATCACCTAAGGAACAGCAGCAAGATGTGACTGAATTTACACGAAAGCTCCTGGATTGGCTAGAGGATGTGTTTCAGCTGGCTGTTCATGCTGACAGCAATCATAGGAAGAAATCTGAAAATCCAACGGTGCAGCAATTCTATGGTACTTTCCTCACTGAAGGGGTTTGTGAAGGAAATTCCTTTTTTTAACAGGAAGACCTTCAGCCAGCATCCCCTTCATATAAATAGTTATTGCAACTTAGACAAATGTTTGGAAGGAGCCATGGTGGAGGATGACATTGAACTGCTTCCTTCCAGTCATTCAATGAAGTATGGACAGGAGTGTTGGTTTACAAAAGTACTCCCAGTGTTGAATTTTGAACTCTCAAGATTTGAGAATAATCAATCCCTTGGTCAGCCAGAAAAAAAATTCCTAATAAGCTGGCATTTCCTCAGATCATTTACATGGACATGTACAGAAATGAAGAGTTTGTTTAAAGTAAGAGTGTATTTGGAAGTTGAAGGAAGAAGTTAAAATCCTGCAGCAAAATCTAGAAATGTATGTAATTGAATTTGCTAGCACAAAACCTGCCCCAGAAAGCTCTATGTGTCAAAGTGGTACATGCAGGACATTACTACTTTCTTCAGTATGCTGACCTGACCTGACATCTAAGGAAAGTATAAGTAAAGAAAGCTCCTCTCAGGATGTTGAAAGTATCTTTTCTGCAGCAATGAATTAGCCTCTTACATCCTCCCAGTCTTCTATGGAAATGTCTACACGCCCCACTCCTCACACAGTTATAGATGAGGAGATAAACATTGTTTAAGAGCTGTCTTCAGAGGCAGAGGAATGAGATTGAACAAGATATACAAGATTTAAAGAATTGTATTGCAAGCACTACCCAAATTATTAACCCCACGAAGGTCACAGTCAAAAAATTTGACTGGTTGCATGTATCCGAGAGATACATGCATTACTAGAATGAGCTGAAATGCAAAAAATAAAAATAAAACATTGCAAATTTGCATTTATAATGTTTATATAATATACATGATTTTTTATTTGCTTTCAGTTACAATATAAAAATTATTAAACAGAAATATAAAACATAAAGAATAATAATTTTTCTTTTCAAATAATGGATATTGCTAAAAAATACTTCCAAATGTCTTTAACATTAATTAATTGGAATTTTCAATAGTTGGCTTTGCAAAATATTTGTAACAGCCATCAGCAACAATATCACTTTGCTAAAGGCATAAATACTTTTCACAACACTTGCAAAAATATTTTGTTAAGTGATTTGTTTTGGATGCATAGAATCTAACACATCTTTTTCTTTTTCTGCTTGTCAAGGGAGCTGTATCTATGTCATTGTTAGATTTTTCTTTCAATTTGTGTTTGAAATTGATGACGTTTCAGGTGTGATGGCTCACATACACCTGTAGAGATTTCTTAATATATTTTATCTGTTCTGACACTGTGTTACGAGATTTCTAATAAATATTCTGCACTTTACTTTCACATTGCTGTTCATCATATGAATAGTCTGAGCATTTATCCTGAAATATTCAAAATCATGTAGAATATAACCACAGGCCATCTTCTGGTGTTCCTGAGCACACTACATGTACCAGTTGTTAGGCCCACAGTGCCCAGTCCTGACTTCATTTGGTTGTAATAGTCTATGATGTCAGGCTTTTATGAATCTAAATTTATGGCATCATCAAAATGCATACTTGAAACATAAATTATGTTTTTCTCATTTTTTGGCATATGAGATACAAGTACGTAATCTTCCCCAAAAGGATATAAATTGGATTTTTTTAGGCATATTTTTAGAAGACACAAATTCAGGGAGTAGTTGGGGTTTATTCTTGTAAACTGGACCTGAATATGAAAGTCATTTCTTTTTCAAGTCAGAGATAAGGTTTATATCAGTGAACCGGTTATCTGTTGTAATACTATGTTTTGATGAGTAAATGGGTTCTGCGAGTCTCTTAATTACATCTGCTGGTTATTACTAATTAAGTAAGGGCTGCTTACCAGCATATATTTCAAGATTTCCTATATAAAATACTTTCGAGTCAATCATAGCAAAAATTTTATACCATATTTACTGGGCTTGGATGGAATATACTGTTTAAACCCACATTTGCCTCTAAACCCAGGTAGCATTATGTCTGTTGTTACATTCTGTCACATAGAGTAACATAATTTACAATTTTCTACAGATGCTGAGAAAATGACTCTCACAGCTACTAATTTATCCACTTTCAGGTGTTCTAAGCAGGTAAGTTTCTCACCAAACCTGATACAATTATGAATAAATCTAAATTTCTGTAAAGATATTGTAATTCTAAAAGTTCAGTCACACTACCACTTGTAGCCCATAAATCCTGCAAATTTAGCCAATTGCTGTAATACAAACCAGCTAGATTTGAGGCCTAAAAATGCTTTCGATTCAGTTTTGTCTATTTGTTTAGCATGTCTTTCTCATGAAAACCAGCTTGAGATAGAATTGATGTATTTATTTGTATATTGTGAGGTTATGTTTAAAATATAATTTGTGATATAATAGTTCCAAGTTTCAAGTTCTGCCTTGGCACTGTTTGCATTTGGCCAAACTAATGGAAGTTGACACAAAATATTCTGTGGCCATTTTCTAATTTGTTGTCTTATTGAATTTCCCCTCCATTTTGATTCTTTATTCTTTCCAAAAATACACTCTTCATTTGTCTCTAATTCATCTTCACTCTCTTCACTAGAAATATCTTGCTCGGTATCCAAATCTTCTGAACAAACTTCCATTAATCTTCATATTCTAAATCACTTTTTTGCATAAATAAATGTACTCTATATCTAAAAAGCAGTAACACTCTTTCCATTCTCATTTCTTCTTTTTCTCATAATGTGCAGCATCAGGTAGAACAATCTCTTCAAGGTTGCTCCAAAGCCCGTGGGAGTGAATGCTCTGGTAGACTGGGGGCTCTGCTGATGGGGACCACGCCACATGAAAGTGATGCTCTTACTCTGCCTGATCACCTCTGTACCACTCATTTGTAGTCTGGTTGGTGGCAGCCAGGTATAGAGCAAAGCACAGGAAACCTCCCAGGAGGAAGCTCAGCACCATGACAAGGCCCAGCAAAAAGGCAGTCCTTGGGAAGGTCAGGAACAGGTACTGAATAAGAATGGCAGTGTCAACAACCTGGGAGTGTCCAAGGTCATCAATATAAGTCTTCAGGTACAGGTCTGACAACATCACCAACCAGACCAGAAACACAGCGCTCACAATGGCCATAGTGGCAGCTAACACTGTCAATATCAGGAGGTAGATGAGGAAATACCTGGCATTCCAGGCCCCAATGCAGTTGTTCACCCAAACACAACGATGGTCAAAGCAGTGCATACATCGGGTACACACTGCAGTGTTCAGATCATGCTAGTTTCCTTAAGTCATAAGCAGAGTACATCAATTTCTTTAGGAACATGACTTCATTGAATTCATAAGCTTGAATAATAATTTGTTTTATTTTGTTATGGTACTAGGGTGAGTTACACAACTTATGGTGAAAAACACCAGGTTTACAATCAGCAGCAGATAAGGCAGAAGAAAGTAACAAAAGGAGATGTCCAGCTCTTGACAGTAGCCAAATATTTCCCAGATATAGTCAGTATAAACCATTCCTTTCAAGATGAGGTGTAGGATAATGAAGGTATAGTTTTGTGTGTGAAAGAAATAATGGAGCAAACTTAGCATGGCTCTCTGAAGGCATTCTGGAATTATATTGGAAAATATCTGTGCGCCTCCCCTGACCAGGCCTTTCAGGTAATGGGTTTTTGAGCAGATGTAAATCATAATACCACCAAGCAGCACTAAAACCAAGTAGAACAAGAAGAAAACAAGAAAGTCTACCCTAGGGATATTTCTCTTTTTTGGATAATTTTAGGCAGGCAGCTTTGGCATTCCTCCTGCCAGCATTCACAAGGAATTCCAATCACATCTCCTCTTATGTAGAGGCATGCACCTGAAACAACAGGTGATGCACAAGGCTGCAGGAGACACAGCTCCTCCAGCAGGCTGAATCTGGCTCCAAGGGCTACCAATAGCCAGAATGCATCCACACTGGTGCCTTCAGCTAAATCACTTTTATTTTCACATTTGACTGTCATTTTCATCATTGGACTTGAGTAGCATTCACTGAAGTTCTCCAACATCTCTTGGATTGTCAAATCAATATATTTTTCTAGTCATTTTCAATGGCAAATGAAAAAAAGCACAATACTGACTTCAAAGTTTTCAAGGAAAAAAAATAAACTACACCAAAACTGACTTCAGAGTTCGTGGTATCTCTCAGACACAATTTACTATCAAATATCACATACCCATATGAAACATTTGTTATAACCAAACTACCAGCTTAAATGTTATGGCTTAACATTAGTCATGTACAAACATTCACCTAATCATGACTTTGAACCTATGGATCTGATATGTGTAACATATTTAAGAAAAGAGTTGTTTGTATCTCTCAGATCAACCATGACCTCTGGATGGTCAAGCAGATGTACTGCCATCCTCTCCTTTGTCAAGTGCCTTATCACTTGTGTGAAGTTCTTGATCACAAAAAACAAAAAAATGCTAGACACTACTGCACCTATATCAGTAATCAACCCTGAAAAGTCTGGCTCAAGTACAATAACATCTCTGTTACTGAATCTTTCTGGGAAGAACTTGAAGGAGATTCTATGGAGGCTGGAGAAATATCATTGCTTAATGTCTAACGTCCATTGACAACAAGCTACCCCACTTCAATGCAGAGGCAGCCCCAAGTAAATCAGAGAAGATGCTAGGAGAATTGTAAGCCTCATCTGGTGAACTTAAGCTTTACATTTAGTAAGATAATGGAGATTTGAACAGGAAGTAGAGGAGTGGGAAGAAGAGAAGTCTTGTAAGTTTCTCAGATGGAATCCTCCACCAACTCAACATCACAGTATTTCTATACATCACAAGAGCCTTCACTAGCCTCTTCTCATGGGGTTCATTGCTAGTCATCTGGACATGCTGTGATTGTTAAAGAGAAGACTGACCAGGCCACTACAAAGGCAACACATGCCTATGGGAAGAGTGGTGTGGAGGCAGTTGTATTGAGGTGTTCCATGGAAAATACTCCAGGCTCTATTGGCAAAAAATGGGACCAAAGAGCCTGTGTTTCAAGAAGTTAAAAATGGTGTGGGGATTTTCAAAGTTTTTACATGTGTTTTTATGTATTGGTATATATGTGTTAGTTCCTTAACAGTATTTCCAATCTATCCACTTCCTTACCTGAACCTGAGAAATGGGAGCATGTTGTCTCACATTTCTTGGTTGTTCATATATTTGTAGATTATTTTCAAATTATAAACAAATTTAAATGTTTATATGGCAAAAAAGTAAAGTAAGTTTATGTAGGGGAACGTGTTTACAGATTTGAGGACTTTCAGCTGCCAGATATTGGGTTTGAGTGTGGCCCTTCCCATTTTTTTAAAAGACAGGATTAAAAGTGTACTATGGTTATTCATTTCTGCCTAAATAGTTTGGACAGAATATGTCCAAAAGTGTTAAAGGGGGGATCTCAGGATAATCCTCTCAGCCTAATTTGAGTTGAATATAGTGGGCAATAGGACTTTGGACAGGTGTGGCACGCCTCACACACCTTCCTCAAAGGAAGCCACTCTTTCCTGATCAAAAACACTGTAGAATTAGTCCCTGTTGGTTATTTTGTTGTTATAGTTTTAATTGTGCCTTCTAAACCTCTTGCCAAATTTGTTGCCTCCAGAATGCAACAAGGATGCCAATTCATCTGCAATGCCATCCTTTAAACATCATGCATGCCATTTTCCAGGGACATCTAACCTGACCTGGACTTTGCAAGATCCTTCTCCCTCACTGTGAAGATTCCTCTCTACTACAGACCCTTTTTGGTTAAGGAACTCTGGACAAAGGAATAGGTAGGACTATGCATCTTGGCCAGCAGGAAGTAGTTAAGAAGAATGAGGCCTTTGTCCATTTGCCTTTATAAAATTCCAAGAGTGTTAAGGGGGGGATTATAATTGGGATCCCCCCCCCAAGAAATGAGGAAAGGGCAGGGAAGCACCAAGGATGACATGAGTGGCAGCAGCAGTGAGGCTGCTGAAACAGCCTACTTTGCCCTGACAACCAGGGTGATGTCACAGCTATTTCCTGCACATAGGAAATATTGGGGGCAGCCTTGATAAGGGGAGCATGCAAAAATCCTGTGTTCTTTGTTCTCCCTTCTTTCCTGTCCACAAGAGGCTGGAGTTCCTGGGCCTTGGACCTTGAGGACCACATGGTCCAGGAACATTCCAAGTGCCCCTCCCCAAACACTCCAGGACCTACCTGGAGCAGAGCAGACACTAGGCCAGTAAAAGGAGAAGAGAGGAGGCTTGGGATGGTGGGGCCTAAGTAGCTGTACAGCTAGGTGACAAGCCCTGGGCCCCTCCTTTGTATAGGAAGCTGTGGCAGCTCTCATCACAGCAGCAGCCTGCCCGCCACCAGCACACTCCTCAAGTGGGGGGCCTCAGCAGGAGCAGCTCACACTGAGGCAGCTACCCCCTGTCACCTGTTTGCTCCTCCAATGGATCCTTATCAGCAATGGTGATTCCCACTGTTGCTGCAGCTCCACCCATTCCAGCCAGGGTAGTGCCTCAACCCACCACACCAATGTGGGAGACACAGCTTAGTGGACTGGTTGGTGCCACTTCTGGAAACCACGTAGCCAGGCATTGATACCTACACCTCTCTCCTGCATGGGAAGCTGCAGTGGTTCTGATGACTTGAGCTGTGCTGTGTAGTTCCTGCCTGACTGGGCACACAGATGCACTGGAGGGAAGTGGCTGGAGAAAGAGAACAGTGTGCCATGAGTAGGATGCCTGGATGTACAGACACTGAAGGATGTCTAAAGCCAGACAGTAGCTGAAAACCAGCTAAACCACATACATTTCTTAAAGGACAATATCTTAGGGCAGAAGAGGTTCCTGGCACAATCTTGAACTGAGCTGGCAGAGGGTGGCAGAGTGTAGCAGGGTGATTTTTGGGGGGTATCTTAGATGAAATTGACTTTGAGACAGAAACCTGCCATTATTTCAAACTGTATATACTTTAAATAAAAGATTCCTTTCCTTTCCACCAAATTCTGTTCCTAGAGTTTTTGCCTATTGGCAGTGAGTGGTAGGACCCCACTGGTTGTTTAGCAACAGAATAATTGTAAAAATAATCTAAACAAATTAAATTTGTTAAATTTAACTTAAAATATCTTGGTCTGAGTGTAGTATTGACTGATCTAGATAATAAAAATTATAGAATTGGTACCCTTAATAAATTTGGTGGCTTCAATTCCCAGTCAGGGCCCATGCCTGGGTGTCAGGCCCTGGCCCCCAGCAACCACACATTGATGTTTCTTTCTTTCTCTCTTTCTCCCTCCCTTCCCTCTCTGGAAGGAAATGGATAAATAAAATCTTTAAAAAAGAATCTTTAAAAAAATAATAAATTTGGTGGCAAGTGAGAGGTGATGAGGAACTAAAGACTAAGTAAAGTTGTTCCAACTTTTTAAAAATGAAATAAATTAATTTTGAAAATTAGAAATAAGCAAGTTTGGAATCTGTTCAAGGCAGATCTGCCTAAAAAGATCCCTTAGAAATTTGTGAGTTAGAAATACCAGTTTTTGCAGTGGTAGGACATGATAATAGAGTTTAAAATAACAGAATATTTTCATATTTATGTGAAAAAGTCAATATTTCTTACCTCATAAGGTCTCTATAACAGAACTCCTGATAAATATCAAAAAAAGGAGATAAAAAGAGAAAAGAACGTGCTTTATTGTACAGGTTGAAAAATTTCAATAATATCAATACTTAATCATGTTAATCTGTGGACCATAAGCTAGTAAGACACACCCATAAAACTATACATTTACATAATGGAATATTATGCAGAAGAAGGAAAGAAAGAATGCCTACCTTTTAGCTATAGCAAGGATGGAATTGGAGAATATTATGATAAATGAAATATGCCAGTTAGGTAAAAGACAAATACCATATGATCTCACCTGTAAGAGGAATCTAATGAACAAAATGGACTAATGAACAAAATAGAACCACAGGCATGGGAACATGGAACAGATTGACAGTGACCAGAATGGGGGGAGGGAATACTAGTGGAAAGAAGGGGAAGGGAGTAGTCAAAAGACATATGAATGACCCATGGACATGGACAATAGTGTGGAAATTGACTATGGAATTGGGGAGTAGGATGGACAAAGGAGGGCAAAGGGGGAAAATTGGGACAATTTTACTAGAATAACAATTTAAAATGATAAAAAAGTACACACCCAAACTAAAAGCCCCAACTGTGTTTTTTTGCTTTGTTTTTTAATTATTAAACACAAATGGACAATCAAGGATCATCACATATTTAAAAAAAAAAACAGCCATATAAAACAGAAAGGGAAATAAGCAAATAAAAATATGTGTCAAGAAATAAACAAATATAAATAAAGGAACACCAAGAGAACTTTACAGAACATAGAACCTCACAAAACTACCTTCAGATAGTAAACACAGAACAACAAAGGGAAATTCATTCATAGAGCATCAGAAAATATTAAAACTAAATAATACAGAAAGATAAGAAAGTAGTTAAGAAACTCTAGTAAGTCAATTTAGATGATTCAAAAAACTAATAGAAATTCCAAAGTCAGGAAATAAAAACTATAAGATGGAGAATGAATTTTTTAAATCATATAATAAAATTCTACAGAAATGAAGGCTATGTTTCCTGATTGAAATGGCCCATGAGCTAATCCTTGACAAAATAAGAATGATGAAAATTGGAATGTCACAAAGTCAACTTATAGCAAGTTTATGGGGAAATGAAAGGCCATTTAATTTATTTATTTAACAGTTTGATATTTTATACACAAAGGAGAAGACACAATTGCTACATGAGAATAAAATAGGATGCCTATAATAAAATACAAACAGGTTGACAAGTTTTTCTTCAGCAATGATAATTGCTAAAAGCACTGTAAAAATTGCTCAAATTTGCCTGAAAATGTATTTTTGTATAAAACTGCTCTTTATATTCTGAGATCCCTTCTGCTGGATAGTAGGAACAACTTAGATTTCATTCATTCATTCATTCATTTTACAAGTGACCTTTACTAAACTTCAATGTACACATAGAGTATGTATTATGATATATATACACCACAAAATAAAATGAAGAACTCTCTAGTTAATTTTCTTCAGTCAATTTCCTCTACCAATGTTGAAAAATTGGAATATGAGAAAATGATATTTCACCTTCCATTTACAAGTCTAGATGCAATCATTCTATATAACATATTAGATTGTGGCACCTAGTACAATAAAATAAAAATAAAAATAAGTTTGGATTCAATTAGTAAGATAATTGTTTGCAAATTTTGTATCAAAGTTACTGAGAGACATTGTTCTGTAGTATTCTTTTCTTGTGACATCTTGTCTGCTTTTGGTATCAGGTTGGTGTGGTTGCACAGATAAAGGAGGGAAGTATTACATATTCATCAAGTTTATCAACAACTTATAGAATTAGTACTACTTCTAACTTGATCATTTGGATGAATTCACTGGTGACAACTTATATTTTACATTTAAGTTTGTTAGGTTCTTCTGTTTTACACTGTCTAATTTCAATTTTTTTCTTTAAAAAATATGTGCATAATAGGAAGGTAGGCCTAAAGTGTACACAATTTTAATGAGACTCCTCAGTTCAAGGTATGTTACATCCTCAGGCAGCACAAAGGATTTCTTTGTTTTGCTATTTTTTAATTTTTTTTTTATTTTTCTCTTTCTTTTCCATCTGATTTACTGGCAAAGAAAATATTGGCCTCTATCTCCTGGGACCTGACTTGCTAGTCATTGGCTGGAACTCATTGGCAATACCATTGCCTTCCCATCTGCAACAATCACGTCACCATTTCTCTGCATATACTACAATTTAGTTATTCAGGTTATATATAAGGGGTTGTTTTCAATTTTTGCTACCATAATCACCAGTGAAATGAGAACTCCAATACAGTTTTCTCAAGGGCCTATAATAACTGAGATCCAAATAGCTCCATATTTAGGAGTGCTATGCCAAGATTAAAAAATACTATGCTGTTTACCTGAAACTAGCATAATGTTATATATCCATTATATCTCAATTTAAAAGAAATGAAAATCATAAACTGGTTTTCTTCTACTAAATTAATACCCAAGTTTATGAAAGCTCAAGAAAAGGAAGGAAATTAATAATTGTTACAAACAGAGTTTCAAAGTTGCATCTTCTTTTGACTTGGGGGTCTCAGAGAAATTCTTAATATATATGTAATCATATTCATCAAAATTTTCAGCATGATTTGTATGAATTGCTATTTATAAAGCACTATCCCAACAATGGTAAAATATACTTTTTCAAAACACATACTTAAACTTGCACAGTGTTATATGTCAATTAGACCTCAATAAAGTGGGGGTAAAAAAAGATAGATTATCATAAAGGGAGTGTCAAAAGTTTAAATTTTGGAAATAGTAAAAAGAATTTTCTTTGACCATTAAAATATTAAATATCAATAATAAATGATACCTGGTAAATCTCCAGACATTTTAAAATTAAATACTGCAAATTTAAATGATCTATGGGTGAAAAAAAATGAAAGATATTATAAAACATTTTTAACTAAAACTAAAAATATGTCAATGTGAGAGATGCATTTAAAATACTGTTTAAATGGAAATGTTTAAGTTTAAAGACATATATTATGTAAAGAAAAAATATATTTAGAATTAATGATCTAAGTATCTAGCTTATGAAGCTTGGAAGTTATCAAATTCTACAAATCATAAAGATAAGCATGGAAATTGATAAAATACTAAATGGATAAGTAACAAAAACAAAAAAGTTAAAACTTCCTTAAAATAATTAATGAAACTTAGATTTATTAAGTCACTGCTATAATGGAATGAAAAATGCAGTATCATTTCTGATCCTAAAGATAGGTTAATATTTTGAACAATTTTATACCAAAATATTTAACAACTTTGATAAAATTGAAATTACTTGAAAGACAAAAACTACAAAACAGCCATGGGATAAAGTAGGAAAACTGAATAGTTCTATATAAATAAAATATCAAATAAATTGGATTTTACATTTATCACCTCTTTAAAACAATTTTATTGTATTTTTCCATTACCATTTAACCACCTTAAACTCCCCTCCACACATAAATCACCACACTGTTGTCCATGTCCATGAGTCCTTTTTCCTTTTTGCTCGCTCCCTTCACCCTCTAACCCCCAACGTCATCTTGCACTCTATGAGTGTATTTCTATGTTGCTTGTTAAATCAGTTTGTTCATTAAATTCCACATATGAGTAAAATCATATGGTATTTGTCTTTCTCTGATAGGTTTATTTCACTTAGCATGCTGTTGCAAAAGATAAGTTCTCTTTTTATGGCTGAGTAGCATTACATTTTATAAATGTCCCATAGTTGTTTTATCCACTTATCTATTGATGGACACTTAGGCTGCTTCCATATCTTGGCAATTGAAAATAATGCTGCAATGAACATAGGGGTGCCTACATTCATTCAAATTAGTGTTTTGGGTTTCATCAGATATATCCTCAGAAGAGGGATTGTTAGTTGTAAAGCAGTTTCATTTTTAATTTTTTGAGGTACCTCCACATTGTTTACACTTGCTGCACCAATCTGCATTTGCACCAAGTGTGCATATGCATTCCCTTTTCTCCACATCCTCTCCAGCACTTGTTACTTGTTGATTTATTGATGATAGCCATTCTGGCAGATATGAAGTGATATCTCATAATTTGCATTACTATGGTGATTAGTTACATTGAGCATCTTTTTATATGTCTATTGGCCATCTGCACATCCTCTTTAGAGAAGTATCTATTCAAGTCCTTATGCCATTTTTTAATTGGGTTGGTTGTTTTGGGAGGGCAGGTATTGAGTTTTGTAGGTTCTTCATAATTTTTATATTAACCCCTTATCAGATATACTAGTGAATATATTCTCCCATTCTGTGACTTGTATTTTTATTTTGTTTATGTTTTCCTTTGCTGGGCAAAAAAATTTTAGTTTAATATGTTCCCATTTGTTTATTTTTTTCATTGGTTTCCCTTGCCTGGGGAAATATATCTGAAAAAATATTGCTACAAGCAATGTCTGAAATTTTGCTGCCTATATTTTCTTCTACAGTTTTTATGGTTTTGGGCCTAAAATTTAAGTCTTTAATCCATTTTGAATTTATTCGTTAGTTTCATTTTTCTGTGCATATCTGTCCAACTTTCTCAATACAATTTATTGAATAAACTATCTTTAGCTCATTGTATATGCCTGCTTCCTCTGTTGAATATTTACTAACTATAAAAGTGTGGGTTTATTTCTGGGGTACCTATTCTGTCCAATTGAACTATGTGTCTGTTTTACACCAGTACCATGAAGTTTTGATTACTATGGGCTTATATTTAACAATATAGTTTGATATTAGGTAGCATGATTCCTCCAAATTTCTTCTTTTTTCTAAGGATTGCTGTTGCTATGTAGGGCTTTTTGTGTTTCTATATAAATTTTTGAAATATTTTCTAGTTCTGTGAAATACATCATTGGAATGTTGATGGAATTATGTTGAATCTATAGATTGCTTTGGGTAGCATGGACATTTTATTATTTTAATGTTTCCTACCCATGAAAACAGTATGTTCTTCTACTTATTTGTATCTTCTTCAGTTTTTTTCTTCAGTGTGTTATTTTTTTTAGTACAATTTTTTACATCCTTGGGTAGATGTTTTCCTAGATATTCTTTTCCTTTTTGAAGCAATTGCAAATAGGATAGTTTTCTTAATTTCCTTTTCTGATAGTTCATTGTTGGCATATAAAAATGCAACTGATTTTATCTGTTAATTTTGTATCCTGCTAATTTACTGAATTTATTTTTCAGTTCTGGTAGTTTCTTGGTGGAATCTTTAGGGTTCTCTATATAAGTATTATGTCATCTGCAAATACAGACAGTTTTACTTCTTCCTTTCCAATCTGGATAGCAATTATTTCTTCTTGTCTGATTGCTGTGTCTAGGACTTCTAGTACTATGAAGAATAGGAGAGGTGAAAGCGAACATTCCTGTCTTTTCCTGATCTTAAAGGGAACACTTGTAGTTTTTGCCCATTGAATATGATGCTGACAGTGGATTTGTCATTATGGCCTTTATTATTTTTAGGTATGTTTCCTTTATCCACACTTTCCTGAGAGTTTTTTTACAAATGGGTGCTGAATTGTATCAACTGCTTTTTCTGTATATATTGAAATAATCATGTGGTTTTTATCTTTCATTTTGCTTATGTGATATATATCATATTTATTGATTTGCAAATGTTGTACAAACCTTGAATTCCCAGAATAAATCTCACTTGATTATGGTGTATGAACTTTTTTATGACTTCCTGTATTCAGTTTGCTAATAATTTGTTGAGGATTTTAGCATCTATGTTCATTACAGATACTGGTGTTTAATTTTCTTTTTTGTGGTGTCTTTATATGGTTTTGAATTAGGATAATGTGACTCTTGTAAAATAATCTTGGGAGTCTTCACTTCTCTTGAAATTTTTGATATAGTTTGAAAAGATGAGGTATTTTTGGAATGTTTGGTAAAATTCACCTGTACAACCATCTAATCCAGGGCTTTTGTTAGTTTGGAGTTTTTTGATACTTCTTCAATTTTACTAAGTGTAATCTGTCTATTCAGATTATCTGATTCTTCCTGATTTATTTTAGAAGACTGTATTATTCCAGGAATTTATCTATTTCATCCAGGTTGCCTACTTTGTTGCCATATAGTTGTTCATCATATTTTTTTATTTTTGGAGAGAGAGGAAAGGAAGGGGAAGGGGAGAGAAATGTTATTGGATGGCTGCCTCTTGCATTCCCCCAATGAGGTACTTGGCCCACAACCAAGGAATGTGCTCTGACTGGTAATCAAACTGGAGACGTTTTGGTTCACAATCTGGTGCTCAATCCACTGAGCCACACCAGCCAAGGCAATTGTTCATAATATTTTCTTACAATCCTTTGCATTTTTTTGATGTCAGTTATTTCTCTGCTTTCATATATGATTTTATTTATTGGGCTCTCTATCTTGTTTTCTTGATAAGTCTGGTTATGTTTTGTCAATCATGTTTATTTTGTCAAAGGACCGGCTCTTGGATTCATTGATCTTTTGTATCACTTTTTATACTCAGTTTCATTTGTTTCTGTTCTGATTTTTATTATTTCCTTCCTTCTACTCACTGTGGGCTTTGTTTGTTGTTCTTTTTTGAGTTCCTTTAAGTATAAAGTTAGATTATTTATTTGAGCTTTTTCTTGTTTCTTGAGAAATGCCTGTAAGGCTATGACTTTCCTTGTAGCCTCTTGTTAGGTTGTTTCCTTTATCATTATTAGTGTTCTTATTTTAATCTTACTAAAGCCTTGGTTTTAAAGTCTATTTTGTCAGATATAAATATTGCCATTGCAGTTTTTTTCTTCCCATTTGCATAAAAGATCCTTTTCCAACCCTTCACTTTTAGTTTGTGTGTATCTTTTGATCTGAGGTGAGTTTCTTGGAGATAATATATACAGTGTTGAAATTGCATGCCTGGAATAAATCTCATTTGGTCACAGTGTATACATTGTTTTAGGTTCTATTTGTTAATATTTTGGAAGATATTCACATTTTAATTTATGAGAGATGTTAGTCTGTAGTTTCTTTCTGGGTTGTTTTTTCTACCTGGGGGGATTTACAGAATAATATTGCCTCATAATATGAGTTGGAATTTTTTTCTTTTTCAGTTTTTTGGAAGAGATGGTATAATATTGGTTTTAATTCTATTTTAAATCTTTGAAGACTTCTACAGTGAAACAGTACAGTATAAAGGGAGGCCTATTCTGATTATGTTTCATCTTGGTTGAGTTTTCTTCTTGTTTTTATGTTTCTTCATATAATCAATCACATCCATACATTAAGGAAGAATCATCATCTAATCATATCAATTGATGTTAAAGAAGAGTTTGACAAAATCCAAACACCATAGATATTAAAGAGAAAAATCTCAGCAAAACTGGAATTGAGAAACTTCCTCAATTAATAAAGGACATCTATAAAAATACCCATAGCTAACATGTATATAATGGTAAGATGTTATATACTTTCCCCCAAGGAACAAGACAAGAATGTCCTGGGTCTATGTTTGCTATTCATTCATTGTCTGTTATTCAAATACTTAATGGCCACTTAGAATGAACAATGACATATCCTGAGTTTAAGGTGGCTATGCTCCTACATTCATGAAGTTTACAGCCAGGGGTTGGGGATACATGTAGCCTATTTGCATTTGAGAGAATTTTATAAACAAGGAATAGGGTCAGTAATCTATGCCTGTTAATAATAATAAAGGGATGGTGATTTCCAGGGTCACATAGATCTTTATCACTTTTCTGATCAATACCTACTGTCAACACCATCCCTCCACTCTCAAAATGGAGCATTCCATTATCCCTATACTCTCACAAAAGGGACATATTGATAGCATTGCTGCCTGTGAGCAGTATACAAATGCCTAGTTATGTGGTTTTAATCTTATCTGCTGTTTATCAATACATCCATAGTACATTATTTTCTGTCCAGAAAGCATCTATAGTAGAGAAAGAAACAGACAGACTATTGTGGTTGTTTGTTATGGAGAATTATATAATGAAAGTAACTAGAAGGAAAGGGAGGGATGAAACATTTATCTTATGCAGAAACTCATGTTTTTTTGTTTCAAGTCCAAAGAAAATGCTTGCTCATTGATATTAGGTAAGAAAGAGATAAATCTACCCATATCCTTTGAGTCATCCTACAGTTACAGGGAAGGGCAAACACCACCCATCTGTAATGGCAGCGGACATGTGTTCTTGCCTAACAGGGCAGAGGCGTAGTTCTTTCATATATTTGACATGTTGGTTATCCATGCATCCCTTACCTATTGTGGGTTTTTAAATGAAGCTATGAAAAATATCTTTTAAAATATGTGTATCTCTATCAAAGCAGCCAAAAATAGTGCCCTAAGATGTATTAATTTTTATATCTTGTACACATAGTTTATATTTTATCACTTTAAAATATGGCATTTCTACTTTCCAGAAAAACAAGCAACACAGAACTTCAGTGATTTATGGGATGCCACATGTTATTGTGGTCATGAATTTATACAAATACTCTCTAAACATTAATATTGGTTTTCAAAACAACGCTGTAGGTGAAATTTTTGTAAAATATTTCTATACACATAAACCCTGAGAAAGAAGGCTCTAAGAAGACAGTAGAAATGAGGTGTTAAGTTAGGACTTTTTGTTTTGGAGCACCAGTATAGACCCCAGAAGTTCTGACCTAGAGTTTTAGAGAGGTCCAGGAGTGCAGAATTCTGTAACTCCTGCCATGTACACTTTTTGTCCTAAGCAGCGTGCTAGAGCACATCTCTCGCAGTCTAAGTGTGCTTTGGTTCACTCTGAAAACCAGGCTGAGGAGGGGTTACTCTCTGAAACATTACTTAGTACATGATGAAGGGAAAGAAAAGGTGTTCACATGGTGAACCCCATACTGGCTCTTCAAGGTTCTGTCCTGATGTGAAACATATCATTTCTCTTTAGGTCATACACCTGAGGCTACACCTGAGTTCATCAGGACAAGAATGTATAATCTTCCAGCAGGGAGAGGCACTAGGTAAAGATAAACACAGTCCCCAACAATATGGGATTGGAATGAAATTTTATTCAAGATTCAGGAAAGAAAGAGTTCACAGAGAAGTTTTAAAAGGACAGTAGAGAAAATCATAAGGTTCAATTCTGCTTGTACGTCACATTGATTCATTGTATTCTCCAAAAATGGTTATAATGATCTCTCTCGACCACTTGTTTTTCTAGAACATAACCACCCCCCTCAATAAATGGAGTGTAGTTAACAATAATGATCATCTTCATCATCATCATTTATCATTGGTATTGGGTCATTAATTTTGAGAAATGTACCATAGTAATGTAACATGTTAAAATAGGGGAAGCTGCATATAAAATATATGGCAACTTTCTGTATGATCATTGCAACCTTTCTGTAAATCTAAAACTTTTCTAAAATAAAATTTTATTACTTTTTTTCTACCCTGACTAGAGTGGTTTAGTGGGTTGTGCATCATCTTGCAAACTGAAGAAGCATTCCTGGTTCGATTCCTAGTAAAAGCACATACCTGGGTTGTAGGCCAGATCCCAGGTTGGGGGTGTGCGGGGGCAACAGGATGGTGTTTTTCCCACATATCAATGTCCCTCTTCCTCTCTTTCTCCCTTGCTTTCCCCTCCCTAAAGAATATGTAAATATTCTTAAAATAAAATAAAGTTTATTTTTAAAATATCAAAGTGAACAGAAATAAATAAATAAGTAAAAGTAATAATAGAGTGCAGGAAGAAAGAGGGTAATATCTCAAGAAAGCCATCTTGGTTGGGTGTCTTTGGAATGGTAAAAACATAAAATTCTGAATGTGGGATCATAGGTAGGAAGCATTGCCTTGTATATCAATTGGTCAACAACAAAGCACTTTCAACTAGAAAACTTACCAGGAGAATGAAGAATTAAGGCTTAGGACAGAAATCACAGTAGGCTGGACACCTGACTTGTCTTCCAGTATGGGAATATGTACCTCAAATAAAAAAAAAAAAACAATTCACAAAATCAAATTGTTAGTGGCAGAGTGCACTGTGCTAATGACTGGTTGCAGAGAAGAACTCTCCCTTTGAATGAGGGGTAGAAAAGACCAACGGTGAGTGCAGGCAGTTTGTGTTTAAACATTTCTTATAAGCTTTTTTAGAGTCTTAAGCTTAGAAGGGTGGTGTTTTTGCCACATTTCCAAACAATATTGGAAAGATGGCATAATGGAAATTGTCTCTTAAAATGAGAACCATCATTAGACTGATGGATTTGACATTTAAGTTTTGCAATGTTGAATAACAGTCAGTTTTACCGTGTGACTCAGTTTTACCATCTGCATAATAAAATAATATATTCCTATTTAGTCATGTGACTCAGTTTTATCATCTGTATAATAAAAATAAGATACTCCTATGTAGCCATCACAGCATTGTATCATTGAAAAAGTAAGAAAATAAGCCCTGGCTGGCATAGCTCAGTGGATTGAGCATGGGCTGCGAACCAAAAGTGTCGCAGGTTCAATTCCCAGTCGGGCCACATACCTGGGTTGCGGGCCACGGCCCCCAGCAACCGCACATTGATGTTTCTCTCTCTCTCTCTCTCTTTCTCTCTCCCTTCCCTCTCTAAAAATAAATAAATAAAATCTTTTAAAAAAAAGGTAAGAAAATAAACATGGATGTGTTATCAAGACAAAAAGAAAATATTATGACTTTAGAAAATCCCAAAGAATCAACAAAAAGACAACACCACCCCTGAAACTAATAAATAATTATAGTAAGGTTGCAGAATAAAAAACTACTATACAACAGTTTTTTGATTGCCTATATAGCAGCAATGAACAATTGGAAATTGAAATTAAAAATACAAAGGCAAGTGGGATTTAATGGTAGCTACTCACAGAAGCATGTGAAGATGAGAGTTGGAGATATAGTTGAAGAATAGAGGAATATATTCTTTTTTCCCTATAAGATCAGTAATTAGAAAGAAATATATGACAATAATTTATTTATTCCTTCACCTATTTATTTAGTCATTATTTACTGACTTCTTAATAATGGTTAGTCAATGTGTTGATAAGTTGAAAAAAGACATAATTACTTTTCTTAAAAATTTGTAACTTATAAGAGATATAGAATAAATATTAAATCTTTATATATGCAAATACGTGTTATAAAATATTTTAAAATAAAATTCTACAGGAGTCAGGGGAAGAAAGTTTATAACTGTATAGCTAGAATAAATATAGTGTCTTTGAAGAGAGCAATGTTAGCAAAATTGTAGAAGAGAAAGTCCAAGACCCTCTCTCCCCTATTAAGGATTTAAATTAACAATATGTGGACCAATTCCCTTTATGAGAAATCCAAAATCAGTGAAGAGGCTCCTGCACCCATAGTTGAGTGTGAACCCATTGAAACTGGTAGGAAAATGTGTGACACCCATTCTCTGTACCTCCTCCCCCAGCACTGCATGGTGCAATGGATGAGAAAATCTCAACTCTCACCTTCTTTTGGAAACAAAGAAAGAAGACCAGACCATACACCCAATGTTCTGACTTTTTAGGAGAGTGTCAAAGAGACAGGCTCTGTGTCGCCTGAATCTAGGGTACGCTGGGAATGAAACTGATAGTTTGAAATAACTGGTATATTACACCCACCAGAGACTCTTTCATGCAGAGGAGCACAAATCAATCAAAAACAACAACTCTCAGCTGCTCTTCGTGGAGACAAAAAGTGGAGCGTGCCTCCAACCCTGTGTCTTTTGGGGGAGTGAGAGGCTGCCTTTCCCAAAGGCTTTTGTATTGTTTGTCTCTGAATGCTGATGGAATCAGTATACTTTGGATGCCTAGGAGCAAATGAGAACAAAAGAGGGGAGGGAGGTTTGTTTGTGCCTTGCTCCTGCTCCAGAGGACACATGGTACAGCAGACAGAATTTGATTAGCTTGGCAGATTCTATAAACAGGGAGAAGAGATATAATGCGTGTCCAATATCCTAGTTTTATGAACAACCGTCTGTCCCAAATCTAAGAGCTGGAATGAAAGCATGCCAAGTTGGGAGTCACTGAGAACAAAAGTGACTTTGGATCTGTACGAACACATATATATGCCTCCTACAGTCCTTCACCCTGTGATCATAAGAAAACTCCCAGCTCCTGGCTCCCACTTGGAAAGAGAAAAAGCTAAAGTTCACATCTACCATTCTGGCTTTTCAAGGGATGTCTGAAGGGCTGAATTTTTTTTGCTTATTGGAAGGGCTGATGGCACCCAGAACACTCTAGATCCTGAGGCCTACTGAACTGTAGCCACCTACTGCTTTACAAAACCAGCAGCACTACAGACTCCAGAGAGAGCAAGAGATCACAGTGCCTAAAAAGAGAAATTGGTAAAGCCAATACAACTGGACATTTACAAGCACATGCCCAGGGAAGCCACATATACAGAAAACTATGAAAGGCCCTTAGAATTTCTAAGCAGCTGACCATTGAAGGTATTTCCCTATGAATGCAGACTGGGAAAAAGGCTGTTTTCTCAAATGCGCACATACCAATGCAAAATTATGAGAAACTCAATTGAATAGGAAAACAGCTCAATCAAAGTAACTTAATAAATCTCTAGAAATTAAACATAACTAAATAGAGGTCTATGAATTATGTAAAAAATAATTTAAGATAATCATTATACTTATCAAGTTAAGGAAAACATGCATTAACAAAATGAAAATTTCAACAAAGAGATAGAAAATATAAAAAAGACTCAGAAGTTTTGGATCTCAAGAATAGAATAACTACATTGAAAGGTTCATCAAAGGGGTTCAAGAGAAAAATTGATCAAATAAATAAAAGTAAGAAAATCTAATACAAGTCATTTGAAATTGTCTAGTCAGAGGAACAAAAAGAAAAAAGAAAAAAGAACAATAAAAAATCCCTAATAGATATATAGAATACCACTGAATCAACCAATATACAAATATACATACTGTTTATAAAAATATACATTATATATATTATATGTATTTATACGATACATATTATATATTATATACATGTATACACACACCCATTTTTGGATCACAGAAAGTAAAGAGAGAAGGGAGTGAATGCTTACTTGAAGAAATAATGTTACAAAACTCAAATCTGGAGTAGGAAATGGACACCCAGATTCAAGAAGCTCAACAGACAAAAAATAGATGAACCTAAACAAATTTACAATGAGATACATTTATAACAAAATTGTCAAAAATCAAAAACAAAGAATAAAAAAATGACAGGTGTACAAGAAAGATTCCAATAAGACTATCAGTGGATTTATTTGCAAACTTTCTAAATCAGATGTGAGTGGGAGAATATATTCAAAGTGCTCAAAAAGAAAAAAAAAAACAGCCAACAAGAATACAAGAATATCTGGCAAAGTATCCTTCCATAATGAAAGAGTAATAAAGATGTTGTCAGGTAAAAGCTAAGGGAGTTTATCCACCACTAGACCTGACTTAACATGAAATGCTAAAGGGAGTCTTTTATTTTATATAGGTATGTTTTATAGCAATATGAAAGTATTGAAATAATTTGAGACATTGATGGAATAAAATGTGTGTGAAAGGGGAAGAAGTGAAAATATGTTTTGCATGTAATTAAAATTAAATTATGAGTTAAGAATAGATTTTATAACTATAATGTGTTTTATATAAGCACCATTATAAACACAAGAATACCTGTAGAAAATATACAAAAGAAAAATGAGAAAGAAATGTATGTTACAAGACAAAATGATGGAATAGAAAAGGAAAAAGTAAGAGAGGGAAAGACAGGAAAAAATGTTATTGCACAAGGCAGACAGAGAACAATGAACAAAATGGCAACAGTAAGTCCTTCCCTATCAGTAATTACTTTAAATATAGATTAAATTCCCCAATGGAAAAAATAGATTACCTGACTGAATAAAAAAAAGACTAAAGTATAGGCTGTCTACAATACTTTTGAATTAAGAATACAGCAAGTCAAAATAAAAGAGTAGAAAATATATTCCATGTAAATGATATCTAACGTGGATATCTGTGGCCACCCTATTAGAGAAAAACACTTTAAGTCAAAAACAGTCTGATGATGCAAAGAACAACATTATATAGTGATAAAAGTAACAATTTACCATGAAGATATAGTAATAATAAATATGTATGGACCTAGTAGAGCACCCAAATATGTGAAGAAAACATTGAAAGAATAGAAGGGAAAAATAAAAATACAATAATAGTATGAGATTTTTATACCCAACTTTCAATTATGAGTAGAACGTCTGCCAGAAGATCAAAAAGGAAACAGAGGACTGAAATAACACAGTGGAGCAACTGAACATAACAGACATATATGAAATATCCCATTCAACAGCAACAGAATACACTCTCTTCTCAAGTGCACCTTCTGCATTCTCTGGGATAGATTACATGTTAGGCTACAAAATAAGTCTTAACAAAATAACATAATACCAAGTATATTTCCCACCACCATAAAATAAAATTAGAAATCAATAGCAGAGAGAAAACTAAAACACACAATATGTGGCAATTAATTATCAGTGTCTGGATCAACCAATCAGTCAAAGAAGGAATCAAGGGAAAGAAATGACGTGCCAAATACATAGCGTGCAGGAATAGCAGTACTAAGAAGGAATTTACGGCAATAAATGCCTACAAAAAGAGATCTTAAATAAACAACTTAACTTTACACAAGGGACTAAAAAAGAAAAAAAAAACAAACTAAGCCAAATATTAGAAGAAAGAAATAGAGATTAGAGAAAATATAAATGAAATAGAAACTAGAAAGATAATAGAAAAGATTAATGAAACTAAGAGGGTTTTTTTTTAATGATCAACAGAATTGGCAAAACTTTATCTAGATTAGCCACACACAAAATAAAGAGGACTCAAATAAATGTAATTATAAACGAAATGGGAGACATCGCAACTGATAGCACAGAAACTCAATGGATCATAAGGGTTCACTGTGAAAACCCCAGACTCTCCTCACAGGGCCCTAGTTTGCTCTGCCCTCCCTCTGCAGGAGCCTGGGGAAAGTGGCTGCAAACAAAATTTTGTGTGCTGGCCCTTTAAGAGGCTCTCTGTGCCTCTAGCAATCTCTCCCTGGTGGACAGAAACCTCATTGCTTTTCACAGACAGATGTTATTTGGGTTCCTTTCTTAGTTCTGGTGTTCTAGTCTGGGGAGCCTAGTTTGGGGTTTAGATCCCACACTTCTTAGGGGAAACCCCCCAGCCACTGAAGTATCCTTCCAGAACTTCAGCTGTTACTATTGCAAGCCCAGTCGGCCCTCTTGCACCTCTTCTGCACTCCCTGCCAGTCTTGTTGTGGTGATGTGGTTTCTTCCATAAGTCTTGGATTATAAGGCTTCTTTCCAGCTACTATTCAGTTGGTTGTGCAGGATGATTTTTCTATAATTTAGTTGTAATTTCAGTTTGGTCCCTGGAGGAGGTTAGTATAGCTTCTATTTACTCCTCTGCCAGCTTGGGTTGGATTTTACTTTAAAGGCTTTTCACCTAAGTAGTTTGGATTCAAGTGGCTTTTGAGGTGAATCACAATACCTTTAAGAAATTATCTCAATAGTAACAGAAACTTTTTCAAAGTAAAAGAGAAGCATAAAACATACTCAAACTCAATATATAAAACCACTATTGTGAAAATATGAGAAAAATATTAACAAAAAGCTAATGACAGCTATTCCTCATTAACACAGACACAAAAGAAACCCTTAGCTAAATATTAGTAAGGACATATGTCATTTATACCACAATAAAAGTGATTTAAAATTTTAGCATATCATATCTAGCATATCTATAAAAGTAATGTTATGATCAACAGGGATTTATCCAAGAAGTATATGGTTGCTTGAAAATATAACACTAAATCACTAAATTAAGAAAAATAGCATAACATCTCAGATGCAGAAAAGATGTTAGACATCATTCAAACTGAGAAGAGAAGGGATTCTCCTTAACCTAATAAAAGCATTGTATAAACAATATATACCTAGTATCGTATGTAATGACAAGAGACTGGCACTTACACTCAGAAATCAAGGCCATGATGTCTAGTCTCATCACAGCTGCTTAACATGTTACTAGAGGCCCTATTCATTGCAATAGGAAAAATAAATAAATAGGAAAGGTCACACACAAAAAGAAAACTTTGAGAAATAAATAAAACTGTCTGTTTAAAGAGGTCCATAGATATCTATGTTCATAGAAAAAATGAAAAAAGAAAAAAATGAAATGTATAAAAATCTTGTTTCTGAACGATCATAGCAACATTTTCATAATACACCATAATCGGCAATAGGCTAAGGGTCCATCAATAGAAGAGATGACCAAATTGTGTTTTACTTATTTAATAAAATAATACCCAGAAATAAAATACAACAAATGACTGATATTCTTAATTTTTCAAAAGTAAGGTGTTAATCAAAAGGATTCAAACCCACAAAAAGTACAAATTGGATAAATTCATTTCTATGAATTTATGGGAAGGCAAGGCTAATCTACACTGACAAAAAATGCATGAGTTTTGAGTAAGGTCAGGTGTTGAAAGTAGTGATATATTGAATGTAGCATGGATACATTACTTTTTAAGGATGATGGAAATATTATATACTTTTTTCTACTGTGATGGTTATTTGGGTTAACATATGTGTCAAATATACAGAACTGAACACTTAAAATCAGTATATTTTATTGTGTGCAAATTAGGCCTTAAAATTGACTTTAAAATCTCTTTTAAAATGACTATGACATGGTCCCTAGCCTTCAGGAGGTAATAAAAAGGAAACATATACTTTTACTGTTTCCAAATTAAATTTAAGTCATCATGACAGGGAGTAACAAACTCAAGTCCTGTGGTTCATCTGTAGCCTGCAGGTGTTTAAAAGAATGTATTCAAATATTTTCAGTTGGAATAGGTTCCCTCTACTTCAACTCACTGCCCACAATTTCCTATTTTAAAGCTCTTTGGCTGCAAATATGTGTGATAATCTGCTTGCTATTAAAGATATTGGAATATGTAGCTTCTGAATTTTGGCAAACTATTTCTATTTTATGCTCGCTCCCATAATCAAAAATAGATTCCACCAAATTCCAGAAGTTAGAACAACCTGCTGTTGTACAACTGCTCACTCTGGATATTTTCCCTTAACCTTAGATCGCCCTATGTATTTGTCATTATATAAGCAGGTTCTTGGGCAATACGTTTACATGTTTCATTCAAAAATTCTAAGAAATATGTTACTATCTCACTTATCTGTCATATAGTCATGCACATATTTAAGAAGATGTTTTATTTTCACTTATTTGTATGATATTTCGATGTATGTTTATGTATGAGAGCTTTCCTATACATTTTAAGTACTTGTAATATGAATCAATTTTATTACCTATCGCATGTTTCCTAGAATGTGGACTACTTTAGATTAATATATGGATTAGATACAACTGCATAGATTTTGAATTATATCCAGAATTCTTCATGTTAGAAATCACATCCAAATGCCACTGTGTTTGTCTGGACACTGTCTGGACATGACTGTGGAATCCACAACAAATTGTCCTGTGCAATTATTTTGTTTCTTTTTCAGGCATATTTTGAAAATACAAATTAAAATAAAAAGCTTTAGAGATTCAAAGAAAATATTCAGTGGAAATGAATTTTGGTTTACTATTGTCTACTTTTACATGACTAGTTATTAATAGCACAAGACTTGCTATTTTGGTTTACTATTGTCTACTTTTACATGACTAGTTATTAATAGCACAAGACTTCCTTAGAAGTCTTCTTGTGTTTGTTTGGAATGTTTCTCCTTGTAGAAGGCAGATCTCATTTCTGAAAGTGGTGCTCAATATCCATTATGAAATAGAAATAAATGAACAATTAAGCCCATGTGAAAACTCACAGAAAGAAAAAATTTCATTAAATTCAATGTTGAAGGGAAAATATTTGCCAAGTCACAAGAGATTTATTTGAGTTTGCTACAACCAATGGTGCTAATTCTAAAAATCCATTTACATATTAGTGCTATCAAAAGTCCTTTTGTAACTTCTATGGATTTATTTCCCATTACTTATAAAATAAGTGCATGAAAGTGGTCATTGACAAATAGGCTTTGATGCATTGAAATTGTCAGAGACTGTATTTTCAAGCCAAATAATTATGTTCTTTGCAGCATTATTTACAATAGCCAAGATTTGGAAGCAGACCAACTGCCCATCAATAGATGAGTGGATAGAAAAGCTGTGGTACATTTACACAATGGAATACTACTACTTGACCTTAGAAAAGAATGAAATCTTACCTTTTGTGACAGCAAGTATAGACCTGGAGAATATTTAAATGAAATAAGCCAGTCAGAGAAAGACAAATACCATATGATTTCACTTATGTATAAAACCTAATGAACAAAATAAACTCACAAAATAGAAACAGACTCATAAATACAGAAAACAGACTGAGAGCTGTCAGAAAGGAGGGGGTTTGGGGCACACGTGAAAAGGTGAAGGGATTAAGCAAAGAAAAAAACTCACAGACACAAACAAGTGTATGGTAATCATCAGAGGGAAAGTGGTATGGGGAGGTAGAAGAGGGTAAAGGGGGGTAAAGGGTAATGGAAGACTTGACTTGCAGTGTTGATACACACAATGCAATATACAGATGATGTATTTTATAATTGTATACCTGAAACCTACATAATTGTATTAACCACTATCACACAAATAAGTTCAAAATGTTTTTTAAAAAAGCTTCTCTTTCTAAACATTGTTAATCTGTTATTATATAACTAGTAGAAGCTTGATCGATACACATAAACCCATCTTCATAAAAATGAAAGCTAATTTTCTCCATTTAATAATCAAATACATATTTTATTTAGATTTTTGATAGCTTTAATATTTCACAATACTTTTGTTTCTTAAGGAAATAAAACATTATTGAATAAAAAATATAAATTGCTAATGTAATATTTGGTATTCGTTTAATTACTCATTGATAAAATAATTTATCTTAAGAGATCATGTATTATAAGAACTGATTTCCATAAGAAGAATGAGGGATGACAGGAGTAAGAGGAAGCTACAGTAAACTCCTCCCAGGACCAATCTGGAATTACAACCGAACTGAAAAAAAAATCATGCAGAATAACCAACTGGACACTAACTGGAGAGAAGCTTTCTACCACAGGCAGATGGAAGAAACCACTTCACCACAATATGACTGGTAGGAAGTGCAGAGGAGACATGAGAGAGCTGGCTGGGCTCCCACAGATGGTAGCTGAAGGGCCAGAGGTATATTTTAGTGGCCAGGGGGTTTGCCCAAGAAGAGTGGGGCCTAAACCCCCAAGTAGGACTCCCTATCCTACAGCACCAGGGACAAAAAGGAACCCTGATAACATCCACCTGTGAAAAGCAGCAGGCTTTTTCTCTGCCAGGGACAAACAGCTGTAGACACAGAGAGCCTCTTAAAGAGCCAATATACAAAATTTCATTTTCAGCCTCTTATTCTAGGATCTAGCAAAGGGAGGGCAGAATGGATTAAAGATGCTTGAGGAGAGTCTGGAGTTGGTGGTTCTGGGGAGAAAACTGAAGGAACAGCCACCAGGGTGCCTGTGCTGAGTCATTCCAGTACTGCAGGAGCCACCTCTTTCAGACAGAGCACTGCACTATGAATGAGCAGGTGCTGAGCGTCAGTGTGAGGGGGAGCAGACCCGCAGGAATTACTCTGCCTTGCCCTGTGGTGCTTAAACCCAGCAAATGAATACAGCTTGCTTATATTAGCAACTGATCAGTTAATGAATGATTTATTTAACAACTAAAGGGGAAAATACAAAGAAGCAACCAAAATGGGAAGAAACAGACCCCAAATGAAAGAACACAGAATTCTTCAGAAGAACTATATGAAATGGGGGCAAGCAACTTATCAAATAGAGAGTTTAGAGTAATGATTAAAAGAGTACTTGACAGCATGAAAAAGACATAGAAACCATAAGAAAGAACCAGGAACAAGTACAAAGGACACACGGACAAAAATAGGGGGCGAGGCAGGAACAGGAGGGAGGTGGAGAGGGTTGGGGGGTGGGCTAGGATGGGGGTAAAAGGCAGAAAACTGTACTTGAACAATAAAAATAAAAAATTGAAAAAAAACAACCAGTAAGAAATAAAGAATGCAATATTTGAAAAAAATAACACACCAAAGGGAATAAACAGTAGGTCAGATGAAGTAGAGGATAGAATCAGTGTTTGGGAAGACAAGGTAGAAAAAAACACCCAGGCAGAGCAGCCAAACAAACAAACAGACAAAACAAAAAAGAATTTAAGAAAAAGAGGTGAGCTTAAGAAACATTTTGGGCAACATGAAGTATAACATCAAATAACATGATTTCACTCATATGTGGAATCTAATGAACAAACTGACCTAATAAGCAAACTCAAGACAGACTCATAGATGGAGAGCAGGTGTCACCTATAGGGGCTGGGGGCAGGTTGGGAGTGAAGGGGCTGAGCAAAAAGGAAAAAAAACCCTCATGGACATGGACAACAGTGTGGTGATTGCTGAGGGGAGGGGCATATAAGAGGACTAATTGGTATGGAAAAAATACAATAAATATTAAAGTTTAAAAATATGTCCACAAAAAGATGAAAAAAGTATATGATTGTCTAACCACTATGCACTACATCTGAAACTAAAACAAAATAATTTTAATGTAAATTGTAATTGAAAAATAATTTTAAGTATGTTTTATTGATTACACTATTACAGTTGTCCCAATTTTTTCCCCTTTACCCTCATCTACCCTGCACCCCGCACCTTCCAGAATCCCCCCCTTAGTTCATGTCCATGGATGATACATATAAGTTCTTTGGCTTCTACATTTCCTATACTACTCTTAACCTCCCCTTGTCTATTTTCCACCTACCAATCTTGCTTCTTATCCCCTGTACCCTTTTCCCCCATGCTCCTCCTCCCCCTGCCCACTGATAACCCTCAATGATATCTCCATTTCTGTAATTCTGTCCCTGTTCTAGTTGTTTGCTTAGCTTTTGTTTTGTTTGTTTGTTTGTTTGTTTTTTAGTTACATTTGTTGATAGTTGTGAGTTTGTTTTTATTTTACTCTTCATAGTTTTTGATCTTCTGTTTCTTAGATAAGTCCCTTTAACATTTCATATAATAAGGGCTTGGTAATGATGAACTCCTTTAACTTGACATTATCTGGGAAGCATTTTATCTGCCCTTCCATTCTAAATGATAGCTTGGCTGGATAGAGCAATCTTGGATGTAGATCCTTGCCTTTCATGATTTTGAGTACTTTTCAGCCCCTTTTTGCCTGTAGGCAAACCTACAGGTTTTCTTTTTAGAAATTACCTGATAGTCTTATGGGCACTCCTTTGTAGGTAACTGTCTCCTTTTCTCTTGCTGCTTTTAAGATTCTCTCCTTTTCTTTAATCTTGGGTAATATAATTATGATGTGCCTTGGTGTGTGCTTCCTTGGGTCCAGATTTTTGGAGGCTTTCTGAGCTTCCTGGACTTCCCAGAAGTCTATTTCATTTGCCATATTGGGGAAGTTTTCTTTCATTATTTGTTCAAATAAGTTTTCAATTTCTTGCTCTTCTTCTTCTCCTTCTGGAACTCCTATGATTTGGATGTTGGGACATTTCAAGTTGTTCTAGAGGTTCCTAAACATCTCTTCATTTTTTTGAATTCTTGTTTCTTCATTCTGTTCCTGTTAGATATTTATTTCTTCCTTTTGTTCTAATTTGTTTATTTGAGTCCCAGTTTCCTTTCCTTCACTGTTGGTTCCCTGTGTATTTCCCTTTATTTTACTTTGTATATCATTCATTTCTTCCTTCATTTTGCAACCATGCTCAATCATTTCTGTGAGCATCCTGATTATCAGTGTTTTGAACTATGCATCTGATAGGTTGTCTGTCTCCTCATTGCTTAGCTCCTTTTCTGGAGTTTTGATCTCTTCATTCATTTGGGTGATATTTCTTTGTCTCAGCATACCTATTATGTTGTAAGGGGTGAAGCCTTAGGTATTCACCAGGACAGGGCAACCCTCTTTGCTGTGTGTGGCACTGTATGTAGGAGAGGGGTCACAGAGGTAACAATGCCACTTGCTTGGCTCTTGCCCCACTTTCTGCCACTTCCCTTGCTTCCCACAAGTGGATTTTGACCTTTCATGCTCTGATTCCCAGGTAGATTGTTTTGTGTACATTCGAGGACGCTGTTGGCCTCTCCAATGGACTCTTCTGTGAGACCGGGAGTTTCTCCTGCTGCCACAACACTCATAGGTTTTTATAGCTGGAGGTTTTGAGTCTTTAGTTTCCTGAACTGAAACCCTGGGTTTTTATGTCTGTCTCACTCCCCAGTTCTTCCTCCTGGGTTATCTGTGTGAATGTGGGACCACTCTGTCAGCCAGCCCCTGCCTCACCCGAGTGGCCCACCACTTTACCATCCCCCTTTTTCCTGGCTGCCCATCTCCACTCCTCCTACCAGTCTGGATGAACGGTTTTTTTTTTAACTCCTCAGTTGTCAGACTTCCATGGAGTTTTATTTTCTAGCAGTTCTGAGTTTTGTTTTGTTTTTTTTTGTCTTTAAATTTGTTGCTATCCTTCTTTTGGTTGTGCAAGGAAGTGAAGCATTTCTACCTATGCCTCCATCTTTGCCAGAACTCCTGAAAAATACTATTTTTAAAAATAAGTTTTAAATAAGAATGAGATTTGAAAGTTTTAAAAAGTCAAGATGCTCAGAACATTTTTAAAAAATACTTCATTTAAATGCACATCATGTCTAAAGATAATGATAGTAATTATTTCCTCATAAAAAATAATCCAGATTTCATCCTATAATTAATCACCTTGCCAGTCCCTGAAATATATCATGTATTATTTTTATTACCAAAAATCTGTTTTTAGTAGTTATAAAAATGTGTGATTAAGAATAGAAGCCCAGAAGTAGATTAATGTGAAGTTAATGAAGCTTAACATTCAGGGCTAATCATTTCCAGGGCTCTTTCTGGGCCTTGGGAGAAATTCTGGCTATGTGTTCATGTGATCATATATATATTTTTTAAATTTTTCAAGAGCAATACTTTAAGTACAATCAAGTAAAAGTCTGTACATTATAAACAGTAGTGTTGAAGGAGTGGTTGAGCATTTGGGAGATTAAGGAAAGGAGAAGTTAAATCTGTGTCACATTTTTGTTAAGGTATAGAGAAATGTCTTTATAAATTGCATTGACTAAGTTGTTTATTGGTAGCTATCTGGTAGAGATGATTTCCACTATGCTACCTTACCTACCATCAGAACATGGGTGCACAGAGGCTGAGATATTATCCTGATAGGATGTGCATTATGATCCCTTGCATTGCATGTATGCATACAGTGGGAAAAATGTTTGAAATGAACACAGTAAAAAGTTAGTCATGAAACTTCTTCCAAACATTCCATGATCAAAATTAAAAGTAGAGGATTTAATTCTAATCAATATCTAGACCAAATCTTCCATCAGGACTATATTCAATAACATAGTATATATAATTAAGTACAACTATGTATACATAATATATTTTATTTTACTTTTTCTGTAGGGAACAGTTTTGCATGGCGTCAAAATGTAGCTCAGCTTTCATGTGGAAAACCAGTGGGAAGTGAGTCAGAACATAGGACCACATCCTCAGATAGGTTCTCCTGTGGGGAATCAGGCCTGCATTGTACCTACACTGCTATGAGACTCACTTTTGCTAAAACTCCCTCACCCTAAATTAAGGCAGCAAGTGCTTACTGTGACTTCCTAAAGTCTATGCTAAACCTCCCAAGTATGGAGTGTGACCAGTTCAACCACTTTTCCTCTTGGTCTGCAACATCCTTCTCTTTGAAGTAATTAGCAACATTCTTTCCTTTGTTATCTGTAGAAGATAATTACCCGCAGCGAACCTATGAATAGTAAATGAGGACCATCCTCAATGTAATGTACCCAGAGAAGCAATAAAAGCTTGTCCAGGCAGGGACCGGGGTCTTTTTGCCCTCTCGCCCTCTTTCTCCCTCTCAGAGAGTGGCCATGCGCTCCCTTTTTCTCCACAGGACTTCTGTTGTCCATGTATATTTGTTCATAGCAACCACAACATACAAGGATCCTGCCAGCCAGGATCTATCTGCATCACTTTTCTGATGGCAATTATGCAAAAGAAAAATGACCTGAATTTCTAGTTTGTGTATTACATATCTGTAATAATGCTGGAATAAGCCTATCCATGTATTGCGTCAAGTCTCAACAATAAAATTTTGATTAACTTCAATAAAGGAAACACTGAATTACCTTTCTATGTTGTATAGAAATTTTTACTACAAAGTCATGGTCATATAAAGAGGAAATATGAAAATTCAAGCCAAAAATAGGAAAACAATTAGAGATGTGTCAGAAGATTCATTTAATATTATTTTTCCTGGATTTTATGATGTTTGTGGTATTAATAAGCATTTTAAAACTTATAATTTGTCATTTCATTTCTCAATATAAATAAAGGGAAAGAAATGACCTAGTTTATTATTTCTAATTTTACATCCTATTTTTAAAAGAGGCTATAAAATTGTTAAGAACTTTAGCTTCCCAATCATAATCATATATGATTTATTTAATTAAAAAATCTTTAAATAGTCTGCAACTATTACAAAAAGATGGGTACCTGTTTTAAACACACCTCCAAATAAGCTGACTCTAGTGAAATGATCACATGCTTAAAAACAGGGCTGCTCTGTACGTTTTTCTTTTACTGAACATTCTTTCATTCCATTGAAACTCCTTTTTCCTTTTATTTACTATGCAATTTATGTGGGACAATGCTGTGTATTGCCTATATTAATATGCTGCATTTTATCTCCAGAAATGTGAGACAGTAAAGAATCTCATCTGTAAGCTGAAATAGGATAAAAATAATTTTCCTTCACATTTTGCCTCCATTATCTTGGTGATGATACTTAAAATATATTTGAATTCCTAAGGAGAGTATTTAAAAATGAGCCTATATAAATTATTTAACTGTAAAATAAAAATCAAATGCATTCTAATTATCAGAAATTTAAAATTTATTATTCAAATCCCTTTACTGCTATTATAAAAGCTGTCATTTTCTTATCATAACTAATTTAATTATGTGACCAGATGTCTTAGGGTCAAGGCTTTACTCACCATTTATTTTAATTAAATGTTCTTTTCTCTCACTCTAATATTTATTTTAAATATATTTCCTTGATCTTTATATTTTTGCAAAGGGAAAGAATTGGCAAATAATTGACAATGTTTTATAAAATACAAATTAGATATTTCTTTGCAAATAAGTTACTCCTGTACTTGTATAGGGCCTATAAAACCATACTAAATGAGGGAGATGTAAGCTAATATGATTTTGAATGATTAATGTGCCCTGAAAACTAAAGCAATATTTCATATTAGAAGGATTTCTATATGTAGGGAGCCAAGCTGGATGCTCAAAGTTTTATTTTATTTGTTTTTGAAATTAAATTTTGATAAGTGAAATGACTACTTGAATATTTAATCTCTTAATTTTTTTACAGTTTTGTTGAAATATAATTGACATATAGCTTTGTGTAAGTTTAAGGTGTACAATATGATGATTTAATATGTGTATACACTGCACAATGATCAGTAAAATAAATTTGGTTAACATCAAACATCTCCCATAGTTATAAAGTTTTTTTCTTCTGATGAAAAAATTTAAGATCTATTCTCTAAACTTTCAAATGTACAAAATAGTATTGTTAGCTATAGTTATCATGTTGTGCATTACATCCCCAGAATTTATTTATTTTATAATTAGAAGAACCAGAGGTATGGAAACATGGAACAGACTGACAGCTGACAGAGAGGGTGGCGGGGGAGAGGGGAATAGAGGTAGAAGTAAGGGGAAGGAACTGGGGAAGGAACTAGTGAAGGAACATGTATGAATGACCCATGGACACGGACAACGATGTGGGGATTGACTGTGAAAGCAGGGGTTGGGCTGGATGGAGGAGGATAAAGAGGGAAAATATGCGACAACTGTAATAAAATCAAAATAATAAAAAAAGAAGTTTGTGGGCCCTGGCTGGCGTAGCTCAGTGGATTGAGCGCGGGCTGGGAACCAAAGTGTCCCAGGTTCGATTCCCAGCCAGGGTACATGCCTGGGTTGCAGGCCATAACCCCCAGCAACCGCACATTGATGTTTCTCTCTATCTCCCTCCCTTCCCTGTCTAAAAATAAATAAATAAAATCTTAAAAAAAAAAAAGAAGTTTGTAATTTTGACTGCCATTACCCACATCTTGCTCTTCGTAACAAGTTCAGAGGAGGAAATATCTTTCTCCATATTTTGAAGAACTATACTATGTCCAATTTGAAACCACTTATCATATCTTAGTTTTGAAAATTTTTTTCCACTATTGTTTCCCCCAAATTTCCTTGCTTTATCTTTCCACTCCACATTTGGACATATTTTAGTGCAATCTTTTTGCCCTTTTCTAAATCTTTAAGTTGCTTTCTTCCTTAGGCCCCTAATCCTTTTACAAAATTTCCTAATGGCTTAAATTCACACATAAATCTCAAGGAAGGGTAATTCTGTATCTCTAGTTTACCATTCCCTTTGAGTACCAGACATTTGCTTGACAATTTCTGGGGTGTCTTTATTTAATAGCTCTCAATGTTAAGCTCAGTATGACCCACACACGTCCTCAACTTTCTCCACAACTTAAATTTGCATGCTTCTGTTATCACTTAATCAATAAACCTAAGACATATTAATCATTCACTATATTATGGAATTGATGAAAAATTCTGCCACTCAACATCTTTAAATACATCTGAATTTTCTGATGGCCACTTCTCCACAATAGCCTATAACTATCTCCCACATGCAGCCAGAGAGATTTTATAATACTCCCTTTCTTAAAATCTTTAAATGGTTCCCCATTTGACATAAGGTATATATTAACTTTAAAAACATGATGTCCTAGTCTTCTTCTTGGACTGCTATAACATAATGCCATTGACTGACTAAAGAACAGAAAATTACTTTTTCTGAAGGCTAGAAGCCCATGATCAAGGGCCACCTTCTCACTCTACTCTTACAAAGTCTTTTCTCAGTGCATGTCCACCAGAAAGAGAGAGAGTCAGCTCCCTGGTGTCTCTTCTTATGGAGAGGCAAACTAATTGAATCAAGGCCCACTCTCATGGCCTCATTTAATCCAACTGACTTCCTTAGAGACTTCATTACCTAATAGAGCCTGCACTGGGGATTAGGGCTTCAACATATGAATTTTAGGGGGACCAAGTATTTAGTCTGTAACACATGTTGGTTTCTGCTATACACTTTAACTTTATATCTATTCTACGCTAAGCTTTTTGAATCTATGATCAACTTGACTAAATATATTCATGTTCCTTTTATTTAACAAGTATTGTGTGTGTGTGCACAATATTGTATAAAACATTTTCAGTTATCTGGGGAAACATCTGAAGGACAATCACTTTCATGAAACTGTATATATATATATCATATGTATATAGTGGACATTAAATAAATACTGTGTATTTTTAATAGCTCAATATATATTATATGGTTTAATTACATATTATATCATATAATTATTTTATTATATATAGTTGTTTATATTATTATATAATTATTATGTTATGTTATATATTCTTAATATATATTATACATAATATGTATTATATATATAATGGACATTAAATAAATACTAAATATTATTTAATAACTCAATATCACATTTCTTTTACCAAATTTCTGAAAGTATCTTCTTGGGAACACCAATTATTTGGATTAATAATGGTTGTTACCTTTAAAAAATAAAGGTTTGGTAGTTGATGCTTAAATTTAACCATGGTCAACTTGGTGTTTACTACAGAAGTACTCAGAGCACCTAAGAAGAAAGTGTGAATGAGGGATCATGAAAACACACTGTGCCCTGCTTTTTACAACTGATTGTACTGCATAAGCTTTCCTTCTCATACGTCTCCTAAAGAATAATCTGTATAACTAACTTTTATTCAATACTCTTTACATTTTTCTTTCTCTACAGTTAGACCAAGGTAAGTCTTCCTGCAAGAGGCAATGGTGCCCTTTACTCTCAACTATTGTAAACTAATGAGAGACAAAACTAATACTTCCACAGATCAAAGTTCATGTGGGAGTTCTTTTAAAAAACTATTTTACACTGTCTCATTTATAACCACAATCAAAGGCACATGCAGAATTTAAAGGACTATTGTCCAAAGAACTAAATAAATAACCTCATTAAAATTTAACTGAGGGTACATATATTAGGAACAATTAGAGTTTTCATGATAAACATTTTAAATGCTAATTGGTTCCAATGTGAATTCTTGAGATTTTAATTTGTGGACTACTGTAAAAGTGCCCATATACTGGTTATAACAATGAAAATAACTATAACAAAGTTAATATAAAGCACCTTATCAATAGATCATAATTAATATAAACAATATGTTAAGCTGAACTTCATGAGATCTATAGTCAATTACTAGACAAAGAACAATCACAGGCAGTAACAAAGAATGATTCTAAAAATGTAGATGCGCATCATTAGAATTAGTTAGAGTGCTTGTTAAATTTCTGATTTTCTCTATGAAGTATAGATTCTGGTTTAATAAATTTGAGATAAGAAAAGCCTGGGATTCTATGTCATTAATATACTATAAATAAGACATTCACAAGCTTTCCCCATTGTCCACACCTTTAGTGTTTTTTTTATCCCATGGCACTCTGAGACCAAGGAAATACATAGTAGTTGTTCATTGACTGGTTTGGTCTAAATAGCTTGAGTAGTTAAGTCCTAGAAATTTAATAAATATTTGAAAAAATAATGAATACAAATTGAAATAAAATCATATTTTTATTTATTTGTTAACTAAGATCTATTACTGGGATGTATACAAGGAATTCTTGAGCATTGCAAAACTTCTCAAACTTTGGAATCAGTTTGGATATTATCACCCTCATTTCAGGATCCATGTGGATTTTCACGCAGCACCAGCTTCTCATCACAGCATGAAGGAGACTGCTCTGCATGGTGTGGACCCAGCTTCCACTCAGAGATGCACAGGACCCACACCCTACAGATAGGTTCTCCTGTGGGGAATCAGGCCTACAATGTGCCTAGGCTGCTATGAGTCTTGCTCTTGCTAAAAAACTCCCTCACCCTGAATTGAGGACATTTACTGCAAAGTAACTTCCTAAAATCCACACTAAACCTTCCAAGGTGAGTATAACTGGTTCAATGACTTTTGTCTTTTCATTTGCAAATATCCCTGTTATGTGATGTGATTAGCAGCACTGGCTCCTTTGTTTTCTGTGAAAGGTAACCACCTAAAGGGAACCTGTGCATAGTAAATGAGGACCATCATGTAATGTGCCTGGAGCTAGAAATAAAGGCTTGTCATGGTGCAGGCCGAGGCTTTTGCTCCCCTTGAGAGAAAAGCCATGTTGTCCCTTTTCCTCCACCAGACTCAGTAGTCCATGTGAATGCCTCATTTCATCCATAACAACTCGGACACTGGGGGCCCATGTCTGCATCAACAGCAACTATGAAAAAACATCCTGTGGTACTTGATATTGTTCGTCCTACCTTAACACAAATAACTCATTTTCAGAATCTGCCTTTCAGAGCCCTAGCGGTATGTTGGCAACAGCAGGTGTTAGTTCTATAGGTATCTAAGCAACAGACATTAAATCAACACCTTTTTGTCTTTCTATTTTTTTAAGATTTTATTAATTTATTTTTAGAGAGGGGAAAGGAGGGAGAAAAAGGAGAGAAACATCAATATGTGGTTGTCTCTCAAGTGCCCCCTAGTAGGGACCTGTCTCGCAACCTAGGCATGTGCCCTAGACTGGGAATCAAACCAAGGACCCTTTGGATCCAAGGCTGGCACTCAATCCTTGAGCCACACCAGCCAGGGTGTTTTTTTTTTTATTTTATTTGTATATAGTCATTAGTGACGTGATTTTAAATTATTTGTTAACCAACTCTAAAGGACATATATTTCTCCTTAGTTGTAGCATGCAATATAATTTTAATATCAATAAAAACTACCAACTGTTCACGTATTTATCATCTATATTATATTTAATATACAAAAATATTCCAATTAGAGGGTTTGTTATTTAGGTAAAAGAATGGTAGGTTATTTAATTAGTGCAATAGTTAGATGTATATTGTGTCAGGGGCTCCTAAGATCACCTTAAGTTGGATGATTTATTAGAATAAGAATCAGAAAAGCTGTATACTTAGTGATGATTTATTATAGCAAAAAATAATACAGATTAAAATCTGCAAAGGGCAAAGGCATATGGGTGAAGTGGAGGAGTAATCAAGAGCAAACTGTGGACTCAGAGAGATGGTGTTTATTTCTCCCAGCAACAATGTATGATGATGCATGAAGTATTGCCAACCAGGGAGGAGCACCAGGCCATTCTCCTAGATGGTCAAGCTGATAGAGCTGACAAAAAGCCTTAAGCAAACAAAAATAGTTATTTACCATTAACTGTACTATAGCATTAACTGTCTGGCTTGGTCCAAGTCCTCAGATATATCAAAACACTATTATTGTTTAATTCCTTCGTTAGATTCCACATATACTGTCTGTAACTTGTGATATCTAATGTGCACTGTTTCCCAAATTTCTGAGGGAAAAATAAGTATGTGCATTACATGTGGTTATAATGATTACATACCATGGGTATAGTAACCTTGTGTATATTGCACACAAAATATAGGTGTACATTATACATAGAAGCACATGACTCATTATACACAGTAAAAATAAGGTAAGTGAGACCATATGGTATTTGTCTTTCTCTGACTGATTTATTTCACTTAGCATAATAATTTCCAAGTCCATCTACACTGTCGCAAAAGGTTAGATTTTGTTCTTGTTTATAGCCTAGTAGTATTTTCTTCTGTACATGTATCCAGCTTTTTAATCCACTTATCTACTGATGGGCATTTGGGCTGCTTCCAAATCTTGGCTATTGTAAGTAACACTGCAATAAATATAGGGGTGCTTATGTTCTTTCAAATTAGTATTTGGGTTTCTTCAGATATATTCCAAAAAGTGGAATTGCTGGGTCATAAGGCAGTTCCACTTTTAATTTTCTGAGTTGACTCCACACTGTTTTCCACTGCATGGTGATTACCAAACAAGGGGATGGCAGGAGGTATAAGAGAGTAAAGGGAGAATATACAGTGATGGAAGGAAACCGGACTTTAAGTTGAATACAATATACAGATGCAGTATTATAGAATTGTACATTAGAAACCTATATAAATTTATTAACCAACGTCACCTGAATAAATTAAATAAAAATCACACACACAAAAAAACACTAAAACCACTATTGTCAGACAGAATATTCCAAGGCTTAAATCTCTTTGGTTCTAGTTTTTCAAATGCATGAGATTTGAATAACAGGCCTTCTGAGTTAACCCTTCACTGCACACCTCTCATTTGGCTTTCATATTGATAGCAACTATACTTCTCCTTACATTATTTTTGTCAAATTATTCTTTTGATAATATTTGCTCCTACTTCATTTTAAAGTCTCAGTTTTATATCTATTTGTATCTAAGAATGTTATTTCACACTTTCATCCCTCATGTGGCATTAATAAGCTAATTCATTTCTTTTTACATAAAAAATGACCTTTCAAATTCATCAAGTACAGTAGTCTCCCTTCATCTGTGCTTTCAGTTATGGTCAACCATGGTCCAAAACTATTAAATAAAAAATTCCAAAACAATTCATAAGTTTTAAATTATAATGAAGTCACATACCATCCTGTTCCATCCTGTGCAGAATGTGAATCATCCCTTTGTCCAACATATCCATGCCCTATGCCCTACCTACCCATCAGTCACTTAGTAGCTGCCTCAGGTATCAGATGAACTGTTGAGCTATCGCGGTGCTTGTATCCAAGTAACCCGAAAGTTTCAGAGTAGTGATGAAAGCAATTTGTATGTGCAAAAGAGAATCCATAAGTGCTTTTTTAAAGGGAAAGTTATGTATTTATTGAAAACATATTTGTATGTATATTGGATATGTGGCTTAGTACTATCTATACTTGCAGACATCTGCTAGGGCTTTTGGAGTGTACCTACTGTGGATAAAGGGGGACTACTGTAAATTGATATATAAAGATATATATCACATTTCAAGTATAAATAGATTTGAAAAAAGTTAATTAAGACTATTTTAAGGTTCTTAATATTGAATTTAAACAGGAAGATATTTATTGAGTCTTCAAAAATACGGTTTTCTATTATTTTTTTTCTTTCTATTTAAACTGTAAGTGGAATTTTTATCTTTCAAATTCTTAAAACTAAAAACAACCCACTGACATCAATAATGAATAGATTCTTTTTCTAAATCAACTGCCAAATAGCTCATTAATTCTGTACATACAGTATCTACAATTTGGTTAGTAACACTGTTTTGGCACACTATAGGAAGGAAAATTTTTATATAGATTGAATAATCTATAAGGCATTTAAAACTGAGTGCAACTTAGAGGTCTTTCTGTTTTATATACTTATTTTACATACCAGGAAATTAAGAGGGGATATAATTGGTAAAAGTTACTAAGAGGAGCTTATGGGTAAATATTAAAGAGGAAAAATAAGTTTCTAACTTAGAAACTTAGCAGTAAGTATATAGGTGTATATATATACACACATATATACACATACACATATTAATCATCAGACACATGTAGTAAATTAACACTACAATGATATGATATACTACCATACATTTGCAAGAATGATTGAAGTGAAAAATAATGGAGAATACCAGCTGCTGGAAAGCACTCAGGTTAAAGGAACTTTAATATACTGTTTTCCATGATGATAGAGATGGTGATAGTAGTGAGCTGCTTAGTTTGGCAAACATTTTAGAAAAGTGTTTGTTAGTATCTAGTAAAATGGAATATGTGCATAATCTATGCTCCAGAAATTCCACTTCTAAAAATATAATGAACTAATGAGCTTAAAACAAAAATTTCATTTATATCTCATACCACTCATATTTTAATAGCCTCCATCTAGAAACCACCCCAAGGCTCATCAAGTATAAACTAGATAAATAACTTTTATTATGCTCAGTGAAATACTACCCAACAATGTAAATAATTGATCTAAAATCAATAAACATATTTAAAAAATGAAGTGCACTAATAAGAAAGAATTTCACAAACTTAATGTAAGTGATTATTAATAGAATCAGAATTCACAGGAAATACCAAAATGATAAAAATGATGCTATTAGAAATCTACATATAGCATACTGGGGGTGGTAGTAGGAGTGGCAACTACTTCATGAGGGGTCTTAAGAGTCTGAGAAATATTTTATTGATTAATCTGGGTATGTTGTCTAGATATGTCCAGTTTGTGAAAAATGATTGCTACATATAATTATTATATGGGAACTTCCCTGTGTGAATATTAAAACATATTTTAAATTATGAAGTAAAAATATAAAAATGAAAAAACAACCCTAGCAGAATTTTTTAAAAGATTTTATTTTTATTTATTTTTAGAGAAAGGGGAAGGGAGGAGAAAGAGAGGGAGGGAAACAGTGATGTGAAAAAGAAACACTGATTGATTGCTTTCTGTACCCTCACCAGGGATGAAACCCACAACCCAGGCACATGCCCTGTCTGGGAATCAAACCAACAACCTTTTGCTTTGTGGGATCATGCCCAACCAGCTGAGCACACAGCTCAGGGCTCTAGTAGAATTTTTAAGGAGAAAATTAAGGTGTAGGCAATATTAGGAATAGAAAGATATAATTACAACAGGAGAGATTAACAGAAATAATAAAATAATAATATAAAAATGCAAATATATTTTTAAATAAAGGGAAAGTAAATAATTTGTCTGAAAAAGCCAACTTTCCAAAACTGACTCAAGTAGAAAGAGAAAGCCTGAAGAGATCAATAAATATAAAACACATGAAAACAAAACATTCATTTTTTAGAATAGTTCTATCAAACACAAGATATAAAAAAATGTATGATTTTACTGTTAACCTTTCAATACAACAGGGAAAATGCAAACACTCCTGACTTGTTCTATAAAGCACCAATATGTTAGTAACAATGAAAAAGAAAAATTAGAAACAAAATTTATTTATGAAATTAGTGGAAGTATAAAATATAAACAAACTGAGTTTTCCCAAGCAACCCAAAAAGTTCAAAAATAGGACACCTCTTAAAGTAATTCAGTCATAAAAATATTAGTTTAAAAATATCATCTACAGAGAATCAACAAAGATATTTGATAAAATTCAATGTACATTCATACATATAAAAATTTTCACCATACTAATAATAAATTTTAATAATATTGCCTAAAACCTAACTGATAAAAATTTAAATTTTTATCATGTTGTATAAATTATATATTTATTATATAATCAAGTAAGATTAGTTACTGCTAAAAAAAAAGAAATAACTATCATTTTTTGTACTATTCTTCTCCAGGAAGCTTCAATTTACAATCAATCTAATTCTCATATCTGTTTTGTTCCTTACATTATTTTGTATTGTAACTAAAATAATTTTACTTCATTTTTCAGATGTACTAATTTCACTTTCAGATTTTATTGACAGTTAGCATTTCTAAAAAGTGTTTTAAACAGTGCTTAGAGCACAAAAATAGTCCTTAATTATCACAAATTTTGTATTGCTTTAGCATTCAGTATGAGTATTCTACTTTATTTTTAAACAAACCTTTACTATATTCAGTAAACATTTTTTAACTTTTTTATTATTTATTTTTATTGTATTGTTGTTCAGGTACAGTTGTCTCCCTTTTCCGCCCATATCTTTTTCCAACCCAAGCCATCCCCACCTCCCTCCCCTGATTCCACCCTACCTCAGTTTTGTCTAGTATCCTTTATTATAGATATTTCTGAAAATTCTTCTCCCTTTCCCCCCCATTATCACCTCCCACCTCCCCTCTGGTTACTGTGAATTTATTCTTCATTTCAATGTCTTTGGTTTTATTTTGCTTGTTTGTTTGTTTTGTTTATTGGGTTCCACTTAAAGGTGAGATCATATGGTATTTGTTTCTCACCACCTGGCTTATTTCACTTAGCATAATGCTCTCCAGATCCATCCATGCTGTCATGAAGGGTAGGAGCTCCTTCTTTCTTCTGCTTCATAGTATTTTATTGTATAAGTGTACCACAGTTTTTTAATCCATTCATTTACTGATGGGCATTTAGATTGCTTTCAGCACTTGGCTATTGTAAATTGTGCTGCTATGAACATTGCTTAGGTTCTTATGGATTGGTATTTTAGGGTTCTTAGGATATAATGCTAACAGTGAAATTGCGGGATCAAACAGCAGTTCCATTTTTAGTTTTCTGAGGAAATTCCATATTGTTTTCCATAGTGGCTGCACCAATCTGAAATCCCACCACCTACAAAAACTAGAGGAACAACAACAACAAAGCCCAGAGCAAGTAGAAGAAAGGAAATGACCAGGATTACAGCAGAATTAAATGACATAGAGATTAAAAGCACAATTCTAAGGATCAATAAATCCAGGAGCTGGTTTTTTGAAAAGATAAATAAAATTGACAAGCCTTTAAGCAGATTCATCAAGAAAAAAAGAGAAAGGACCCAAATAAACACAATCAGAAATGAAAGAGGAGAGATTACAACTGATACCACAGAAATACAAAGAATTGTAAGAAATTACTGTGAACAACTATATGCCAACAAATTTGAAACCTAGGTGAAAGGGACAAATATCTAGAAAAATATAATCTTCCAAAACCGAATGAAGAAGAAGCAGAAGGCCTGATCAGACCAGTAACAACCGATGAAATTGAAGCAATAATCAAAAAACTCCTGGCACACAAAAGCCCTGGACCAGATGGTTTCACAGAATTCTACAAAGCATTTGAGGAAGAGCTAACCCATATCCTTCACAGACTATTCCAAAAAAATCCAAGAAGCTGGAAGACTCCCAAACTCTTTTTATGAAACCAGCATAATCCTAATCCCCAAACCAGGTAAAGACAGCAAAGAAAGAAAATTTCATGGCCAATATCGCTGATGAACATAGATGCTAAAATCCTCAATAAAATATTGACAAACCGCACCCAACAATACATTAAAAAGACCATACATCATGATCAAGTGGGATTCATCCCGGGGATGGAAGGATGGTAAAATATATGCATTTTAATAAACGTAATACATCACATAAACAAAAGCAAAGTAAATTTCTTTAGCATCTTTTCTCTTTGCATTTATTTAAAATTATATTTAAAAACTTTTGCATCAATACAAGCATGCATATTTGTTCTTTATTTGGATTTAACTGATTGTGTACAGGAAAATTCCAATTTTGAGCAAATTTTGGATACCATTAAGTAATTATGCTTGGTCACTGCAGTTTCCATAAGTGTGTTCTAGTATGTGTGAGTCTATTGTCATACATAAAATAAACACTCTATTGTTCAGGTAAGTGGAGTTATAACTGGCAAACCAGCAAGTGAGGAAATGATATAAAAAGATGTTACTTTGAGACAGAAATGAACTGTCAAATTTTTTTAAATTTTACCCCAGATATTTTTGGATGCAAGTATGGAAGACTTGCCTCATTGTTGTGATTTGGACAAGAGTATAAACAAATGAAGATATACACAACAATATTTAATTTTTTAAAAGTCAATGCCTACTGAACATTAATCAATGTGATATTATTTATTTTTTAAAGGTTTTTATTTTATTTTTATTTTTTAGAGAGGAAAGGGAGGGAGAAATAGAGAGAGAAAGAAACATCAATGTGTGGTTGCTGAGGGTCATGGCCTGCAACCCAGGCATGTACCCTGACTGGGAATCAAACCTGCAACACTTTGGTTCGCAGCCAGCGCTCAATCTACTGAGCTATGCCAGCCAGGGCGGTATTATTTATTTTTTTATGAGTGCCAAAAGTTCTCTTTTAAAAATTGTTGTTCAAGTAGAGTTGTCTCCATTTTCCCACCACCACTTTCCCCTGCCTTGCCCATTGGCCCCTTCCATCTTCAATCCTTCTCCCCTTTGGCTTTGTCCATGTGTCCTTTCTACATGTCCCTCGATGATGGTTTTCCTCTTTGCCCCAGTACCTGCCTTTTCCCTCCCTTCTGGTTACTGTCAGTTTGTTCCTCATTCAATGTCTCTGGTTATATTTTCCTTTTTTGTTGGTTTTGTTGATTCGGTTATACATATAGGTGAGATCATATGGCATTTGTCTTTTACCAGCCCAGCTTACTTCACTTACCATAATGCTTTCCAGTTCCATGCATTCTGTCTCTAAGGGGCTCCTTCTTTCTTTTGGCTGCATAGTATTCCATTGAGTAAATGTATTGCAGTTTTTTGAACCACTCATTTACTGATGGGCACTTGGTTTGCTTCCAGAACTTGGCTATTGTAAATTAGGTATGATGAACACTGGGTTGCACACTTTCTTTTGAATTAGTGTTTCTGGATTCATAGGGTATAATCCCAGATGTGGAATTGCTGGGTCAAAAGGCAGCTCTATTTTTAGTTTTTTGAGGAAATTCCATAGTTTTCCACATTGGCTGCATTCCCACCAACAACGTACTCGGGTTCCCTTTTCTCCACATCCTGGCTAGCACTTATTGTTTGTTTATTTGTTTATGATGGTCATTCTTACTGGTGTAAAGTGGTATCTCATTGTGGTTTTAATTTGCATCTTTCTGATGGCTAGTGATGCTGAGTATCCTTTCATATATCTCTTGGCCCTCTGTATGTCCTCCTTGGAGAAGTGTCTGTTCAGGTCCTTTGCCCATTTTTTATTGGGTTGTTTGTCTTCCTGGAGTTGAGTCATGTGAGTTATTTATATATTTTGGAGAGCAAACCCTTGTCCAAGATACCATTGGCAAATATATTTTACCATATAGTTTGTTCCCTTTTCATTTTGCTAGTGTTTTCTTTAGCCATGCACAATGTTTTTATTTTTATGTGATCCCATTTGTTTTATTCTTTCCTTTATGTTCCTTGCTACAAGGGACATATCAGTGAAAATGTTGCTGTGTGGAATATCTGAGATTTTCCTGCCTATGTTCTCCTCTAGGACTTTTATGGTATCACAACTTATATTTAAGTCTTTTATCCATCTTGAATTTATTTTTGTGTATGGTGTAGGTTGGTGGTTACATTTCATTTTTTGCATGTAGTTTTCCAGATCTCCCAACACCATTTGTTGAAGAGGCTATTTTTACTCCATTTTATGTTTCTGCTCCCTTTGTCAAATATTAATTGACCACAGATAGTTGGGTTTACTTCTGGGCTCTCTATTCGTTCCATTGATCTATGTGTCTCTTTTTATGCCAATACCAGACTGCTTTGATTACCATGGCCTTGTAAAATAGTTTGATATCAGGTATTATGATCCCTCCTACTTAGTTTTTCTTTCTCAAAATTGCTGAGGCTATTTGGGGTCATTTACAGTTCCATATACATTTTTGAAATGTTGGTTCTATATCTGTGAAATATGTCATTGGTATTTTGATAGAGATTGCATTGAATCTGTAAATTGCTTTGGGTGGTAGGGACATTTTGATGATATTAATTCTTCCAATCCATGAATACAGTATATGCTTTCATTTATTTGTGTCTTCCTTAATATCTTCCTCCAGTGTTGTGTAGTTTTCTGAGTAGTGGTCTTTTACCTTCTTGGTTAGGTTTATTCTTAGGCACTTTATTTTTCTTGTTGCTATAGCAAATGAGATTTTTTTCCTGATTTCTTTTCTAATATTTTATTGTTGGTGTATAAAATGCCTTTGATTTCTGAATATTGACCCTATATCCCACTGCTTTGCAAATTTCAGTTATTAGATCGAGTAGTTTTTTGGTGGAGTCTATGGGATTTTCTATGTATACTATCATGTCATCTGCAAACAATGACAATTTTACTTCTTCCTTTCCAATTTGGATGCCTTTTATTTCTTTTTCTTGTCTGATCTCTGTGGCTAGCACTTCCAGTACTACGTTGAATAAGAGTGGTGAAAGTGGACATCCTTATCTTGTTCATGATCTTAGTGGTAAAGCTTTTAGTTTTTGCCTATTGAGTATGATGTTGGTGATTGGTTTCTCATATATGGACTTTATCATTTGGGGGAATGCTCCCTCTACTTCTACTTTGCTGAGTATTTTTTATCATAAATGAATACTGTACCTTATCAAATGCTGTTTCTTTATCTATTGATATGATCATGTGATTTTTGTCTTTGCTTTGTTTATGTGATGTATTACATTCATTGATTTGTGAATAACGCACTATCCTTCCATCCCTGCGATGAATCCCACTTGATCAGGGTGTATGATCTTTTTGCTGTATTGCTGGATGCAGTTTTCCAATATTTTGTTGAGGATTTTAGCCTCTATGTTCATGAGAAATATTGGCCTATAGCTTTCTTTCTTTTTTGTGTCTTCATCTAATTTTGGGATTAGGATTATGCTGGTCTCTAAAAGAGAGTTTGGGAGTCTTCTGTCTTTTTGGATTTTTTTTTCTGAATAGTTTGTGAAGGAAAGGGTTTATCTCTTCCTCAAGGGTTTTGTAAAATTCTGCCATGAGAAATTCTCCTGAACTGCATCAATATCAGCATGACTATGCCACCATCCAAGGATCAAACTATAAACAGCAGCACCCCATCTATGAAAATTGTCCATAGATTTCCAATTGTCAGTCTCCTTTAAACAGTCAGGAAACTACATGTTTTCTTCAAAGCCATAGGGCAAAATATTTTTTCCCCTTTCTACTGGCCTATCAGGTGTGGAGAAAATGAAGTCCTACTCATACTCTCTACCCTGGAGATCTGCATAGAACTGATATCTTTAGTTACATACTTTATCTCAATTTGTTTTAGTTTATATACAACAGACACATTAGATTGTCAAGCTAGACTTATATAGTATTAAACATTATAATAAGTTCAAGTAGATAAGAAGGCAGGAAGCATAGAAGTAAAGAAGGCTCCAAGCTCATGTGGCTCCTCAGATCTTTGTTTCCTACATCACATTCCATGGCCCAGAGGAAGATATTTCAAGGCAGAATTGCAGGCCATCTCTCAAACTGGAGAGCATTCAGGATATTGAATATGTCTCCTTTATATCTACATGTTCACCTACCTTACATGACATTTGTCAGGAAGCCATGCCCCTTATTTCAGAGATCTTAATTTTGGTTGCCATAAGCAATCCTAAATGAAAGACATCCTGCTGAAAGTATTCCACAAATAAGGACTCTCCTCTTAGCAAATATCTTCAGTTAATGGATTGTTTACAAAGATATTAGACCAGGTTTAACAATTAGATCGCCTACCTTCTTTGTTTACCCAAGATAAACTTCCCCTCTGCTCTAATTATAACCAGTAATTAGAAAAGAAATGTATAACAGTCAGAATGCTCAACATTATTCATCTGCATTATATTGTTTCAGAGAAGAACATGGAAGAGAAAATGCCAGGGAATCATGCAATGTCACTATTTACCCAGATATCTGGTATTTTTCTCTTTATGTACCATAAAAATTTGACTAGTTATAAGCAGAATACATTACTTTTATAATGGGAAAAATTAATGGGGTATTTTTCTGCGGTCTTTATGGTCACAGAACACAGAAAAATGGAGACTCCTCAAAGACATGACTTCCGATTGTAATTTTTATTCCTACTTGTTATAAATAGAATTTGTCATCCTTCAACATCCAAAAACTACAAATAACTTATTAAAATCAGTTATTAATGGACTTTTCCTCTAAATTAACTGCTAAATAGCTCATTATTTCTACAAATATAGTATATGCCAATTTGTTAACTAAATTGTTTTTTAACTTCTGCAAATAACAAAGAGTAAACAAGATGGTGCCCTTCTTTCTTAAAAGATAAAGTGGGTTTTTAGGGGAATTTTGTATGTTTATTTATTTTTAATACTCTGCTTTGGCGCACTGTAGGAGTTTATCTTTTTCCCACAGAATGAATCAAGTATTTAAAGCTGAAAATTAGTTTATGGGTATTCTTTGTTTAATCTACCTACTTTACAGACCACAAAACTGAAGGACTGAAGTAAATGGACTGTCACTCAGCTGTCTAGTGTTGGTCTTCTCATCACTTTTTATATAGTACCTTATCACTCAAATAACTCCTAAAATTTCCATTGTGATCTATAAATTACATTATATTTGTTTAGTTGGCCCAATACTCAATTCAGTATTCAATTTTAATTAAAATAGAATTTATTTTATTTAAAAGCCTCTGTGTATTCAATCTCCTAATCTATTAAATGTATCATATTAAGCAGTCAAAGGTGACAATTCTTAATTTTAAGCAAATGAAACTGAAGATTGATTCAAAATATTTTAAAATACTGCTTTAAATCATCTAAAATTATCATCTCATTTTTAATTCAGAAATGTCACAAACTAAGAATTCCTACAAAATGAAGAGATAATGCCTGATGGAACTGAGCTTTAAATCAGTCAGAGAAAAAGCACAGGAATTCAGGGACACTCTCATTAACTTAAAGCACTTACTAACTTTCTATTTCCTTTCTAGATAAACACCAAACACAAAGATGATTCATGCATTATATGCATCATCTTTCTGGTTAATTATATTCTAAAGTAATCTTTAATGGCAGTATAATAATGATGTGGTATAATTATGTCTATTTTCAGACAACACTTCCACCTTGCCATGGAGTGCAAATCCTCAAAGCACCAATTGTTGCTTTTGTTAAGCACATAAAGTAAATGGATTCATATTTCTAAAGTCATTTGGAATATTTGGGTAAATGGACATTAAATTATGTTATCAGTAGGAGTTATCTTACAAAGATTTGATAAAATTGCTAAAGTGAAACACATTTTTTATTGTTGTTCAATTACAGGTGTCCTAATTTTCCCCATTGTTCTCCTCTGCCCTGCCTACCCCCTTGCCCATTCCCTCAGTCAATTCCCACTCTATTGTTGAAAATTATTCAAAAAACTGTAAAAAGAAAATGTTTACAAATAGTCCAGTTAGTTCTGGTTTTGTTTTTCTGGGTTTACATTCATTCAATACCGAACTCTATTTAACATCTATCATGTGATGACAGCTGAAAATCACAGAAAGGACAGTTTTTCTCTGATGAAGCCACTGCCCCAGTGGATGGCACAGGCCAAAATTTCCTTCAAGATACAGATTAAGTCTAAATATTGTGCATGTGTGTTGGGCTCTTCCCTGCCTGGTTTCAGAAGCTGTAACCCTCCATGGCTAAGGCTGAGTGACAGATCTCTGGACCAGAAGCCACTAAGGAGATAAGTTTATCTCCCTGGCAGGAGCACTGCTTCTGCTCCTTGCCTGGCCCCCAATGCTTGATCAGTTATCCAATGACAGGTAAGATTCCCCAAGGGGGGAATCATCTAAGACAGGCATGATCACTTGGAGGTCCCAGGGAAGGACTTGGGGGGCTGTGAAAAAAGGGGTGATCGACCCTCGCTCCTCAGCTTTAACAAAGCCTGAGTCCTCATTCTGCTTGCAAGACATCCAAATCTCCCGGCTGCCTTTGTTTCCTCTGCCCGACTCAAGCCTGTGACAATAGCAAGGGGTGGTGCAATCCACACTGGGGACTGTAGACATCCCGGGATGATGAGACCTGAAAGGGAATATGTAAAATCCTGTGAAACCTGCTTGCTGAGAATGCTCTTAATTAGATTATGGAGGCCAGGGCAGGAAATGAATTTAGCTCCTCAAGTTCTGTAGTTTTTTAGGTGATAAGACCCCAACTCAGTAGACCCCTTTTTACTTCTTTGAACATTATCTGTTGTTTGATCCTTACTGCCTGGCAATGATTAATGAACTTTACCTATATTCCTGTGCAAATTGAAACCCAATAAAAACCCTGTGAAGGGCAGAATTGGGGCACTCTCCTCTTGAGGAAGTGGCCAGGCCTTTCCTTTTCCTCTACACAGGCCTCAGTAGTCCGTGTGAATGTCTCATGTCTCATCCATGACACTGCGGACACTGCAGGATGGTATATGCATCACCATCCTATGGTGCGGTATCCTTTGAGAACACAGTGGAAGAGAACTAAATTTATCTGACAGGCAGATGTCAAGGTGAATATATCTAAGAAGAAATGGAAGCTTACAACCTAGAAACAAAGGGAGATAAATATATCTGTTTCTATGCTGTAGAAGTTTTCAACTAAAAGCAATAGCCAACTTAACTCTACTTGTATCATTTCTATTTAGCACTTTTTAGCAATACAAACATACATTAAATGGAAATATGCATATATGTATTAAAACAAAATATCAATTATATAGAAATGACATTTATACTAACTTGAAACTACTCACTACTACTCAATGAACAAAAAAATTAACACTTTGTATTTTATAACAATTTAAATTTTATAAGTAAGCTTATTCTCTGTTAGATATCAGAGGAGAAAGTCTTTCAACCTGAACATTTGAGGAATTATTTTCTGGTTTAAGCAGTCATCTTTGGATAACTTAGCTCTTCAAGGTCAATACAGAGTCTTTCAATTATTACTCTGACTCCTACCAGATTGCTTCTCTTCAAGATAATACCTAATTGTATTTGCAGGAGCAGGTGGCTTAAATGATTCCATGACTGGGAGAGGGAACAGACTATGAACTACATAGTGTCCATGATGTTTTCTGTAGCAGTTGGATCTGGTCATTGCCCTGGGAATTGTAGTGAAAACATCCTCACATGCTTTCAGGGCCAATGTGTTGTCACCCAGTGCTGCTGTACCTATTTATAGCCATTTTCAAGAGAAACGCCTCTAGTGGATCATTACTTCAGTCTCATCACATCATCTGGACTCTTGGGAATATTTAGGTGGTACACTCAGGCTGTGGGGAGCTGGAAGTTCTAATTTGGTCTTACCTGACTTGGGCATGTCCATTCTAATACTGTTAAATTCCCTGGCAGAGCAACCTGCTAGTTTCCAAACAGGAATTATGAAAGAATGTTCTGGGTTTTTTGTTTTCCCTTCAATCTATTCAATGAGACACCCGAATTTGAAGAAGAGATCCACACAGGCATCTAATCACTTGTCCACCCAGCTGCCACAGCCTGAATCTCCTTTGGAGTTGTGTTTAGAGTAATGGGGCTTCCTCCCTGATCTTTCTGCAGGATTTTGCCTATCTCACATCTCCTTCCTTGTACCACACGAGCTTCCCCTGTTCTTAACAGAGTCCCAAATTGTGGATAACGAGCAGAGAAACCAGTTGAGATATAGGAAAAGAGCAACAAGAAGGTTACCAAGCATTATTCCCATTACAGCCAGAAAACTCAGAACATCACATAAAAGTTTTAGCTACACAGTATGTAAAGGAGAAATTTCCCATATGCTAACAAAAAATGGCTAGAAAATATCTAAGTGCATCTATGAAGCCAGATGAGAACATATCTGAACCAATCCATTTGACTGTTTATATATAATAGATTACTTTTGAAAAAAAACATTATTAAATAAACTGTATTAATTTAAAACAGTGTGACATTACAAATTACTTTGAAATCTAGTTGCTAGTCAAGAAATGAGAGTGTTTCATGCATCTTTGACTTTAGAATTTCACACAGAAATTTCTACATGAGTACCTTTTTATTTTCAAGTACATAACACAAGCAATAAGACATGAAATATCTACAATACAAATTAGCTCTGTTCTATTTTTCTTTTATTTATCAAAATATAATTAAATATAGCCCTGGCTGGTATAGCTCAGTGGATTGAGCTCAGGCTGCAAACCAAAGCATCACAGGTTCAATTCCCAGTCCAGGCACATGCCTGGGCTTGCAGGCCACAGCCCCCAGCAACCACACATTGATGTTTCTCTCTCTCTTTCTCCCTCCCTTCCCTCTCTAAAAATAAATAAATAAAATCTTAAAAAAAATAAATCTCAAAAAATGAATGCACTAGAAAATGTTAAAAAATATATAATTAAATATAATTATCAAACACTAAGTCAATACAGAAATGATAATTATTATAAATGGATTTTGGTCTTTGAATTTCACTATTTTAATAATTCTAATGTTAAAACATAAGTATGATCTAAGACACCAAAAGCTTTCAGATATGAAAAAATTCCCACATATGAACCCACAAAACTATAATTAATCAAATGTTAAAAAATTATAATTTTGTAAAGTTGACTCAGAATCAACTTTTCATCTTGACCAATGTCAAAGATTCCAAAAAAATTAGTTACTCCTCTGTGAGCTCAATAATTTCTCCTTCTTCAGTGAAACTTTGAAAAATTTGAATGGCTTTATAGTTATACTGATTGGAAAAGCTGGTTTTTCTACCAAGGTCACACAAAACATAAATAATTGCCCGAATTTAAAGCATTCTGCTATTTCTTAGTGGTTGTTTAGCCACCTCTCACTCTACAGAGACTGGCTTCAGTAGCAGTGCTATGACAGTACACAGTGATGACTGCCTGGTGATACCTGGATTAAAAAAAATTGTCCTCACCAAGGGCATGATTATTGATTTTAGAGAGAGACAAAGGGAGGGAGAGAGAGAGGGAGAGAAACATCAAACTGAGAGAAAAACATCAATAACATATGCCTCCCTCACATGTTATTAAGTCACAAATGGAATTAATTCATCACTGAATAAAGTTTGTATCCTTAAAACTGTGGTATGATTCCTATTTTTTAGGCTCATTTGTTGATAGTTGTGAGTTTGTTGTCATTTTACTGTTCATAGTTGTGATATTCTTTTTCTTAGATAAATCCCTTTAACATTTTGTATAATAAGAGCTTGGTGATGATGAACTCCTTTAACTTGACCTTATCTGGAAGCACTTTATCTGCCCTGCCATTCTAAATGATAGGTTTTCTGGATAGAGTAACCTTGGGTGTAGGTCCTTGCCTTTCATGACTTGGAATACTGCTTTCAGGCTCCTTCTTGCCTGCAAGGTTACTTTTGAGAAATCAGCTAGTGGTTTTATAGAAACTCCTTTGTAGCTAACTGTCTTCTTTTATCTTGCTAAAAAAACAGAAACAAACTAAGCAAACAAGAAGAACAGGAACAGAATCACAGAAATGAAGGTCACATAGAGGCTTATCAGTGGGAAAGGGGAAGGGGAAGAATGGGGATAAAGGTACAGAGAATAAGCATAAATGGTAGGTAGAAAATAGACAGGGGGAGGTTAAGAATGGTATAGGAAATGGAAAAGCCAGAAAACTTATATGTATGACCCATGGATATGAACTAAGGAGACAGGGATTGCTGGAGGAGAGGTGGTGCAGGGCAGAGGGGGAAAAATGGGAGAAAAAAAGTGGGGCAACTGTAGTAGCATAATCAATAAAATACACTTAAAATAAATAAAATTATAGTATAATTCCATGTTGATAAAGTATATTGATACATCTTTTAGAAATCCATGTGTGTGTACCTATATATACATATAATTGTTTGTCACCCCAGTAATCCCAATACAAGGCCCATTGAATATTTTGCTATGTATTGTGACAAAAACATGGCAAAATAGGAAAGATTCTAAAAATATTCTTTGACTACCTTGTCAAATATATTATAATATCTTAATATAATTTTATTAATTTTAAATCTTACAATGTCTTCTTTTAATATCTGTTACACTGATCTTTTTTTGCCATGCTCATTTCTACTTCCTTGTTTCAGGCCCTTACCATCTTAAATCTGGACCACAGCAAGAGTCCACTGTCTCCTGAATCTTCCTACTTCTTAAACATTTCCATATTTTTAAACATCTCCTTTTTTATTTCAATTTCATACTCAAAAACTTTTAATAATTACTGTAAAATAAATCCTAGTGGAAATCTCTTTCTCCACCTCTTCTATCACAGGAGAATATTTATAACCTATTACTTTCCACAATGAATCTTCTTTTCAGAGAATATCAATTTCCTTCCACCAACATCCCTTCCAAATCTTCTCCTAACAAACCTGTAAGTTCCTTGATGCTGTGAGGTCTAGTTTTACCAGCACGGTGTTTTATAGGTAACTGATGCTCAGTACATATTTGATTAGATCTCTCTATATAGAATACTCAGAAGTTCTCAATCTTTCTTCGAGTTGATTTTGGAGCATGAATTGCCCTAAAGGGTATACAGGTAATGAAAAAATGCCACAGACACTAGACATCTGATAAAATAGTTAAACTGTAACTGAAAAGCTGGTGTGCTGCCTGTCACCACCAGAACCAATAAACAGAGACAGGGACTGAATCTTTATGGGCACTTTATGCAGATGGTTGGCAATCTGAGAAGATGGTGGGTTTGTGCCCTAACAGAACCTTTTAAATTCCATTTAAAAATGCCTCTTTTTATAAGAAGAACAAAGTGTAGGTAAGGGGTTTGGAATTCAGGAAAAAGTTAATTGGATTAAAAAATTGTAACATTCTTGCCCCAGGCAATGGTCTTTGGCTGTGTCCTGGGTGGTGGTCATCTGACCCTGGAGTACAGTGACTCAGATACCATATTTAAATTGCTTGCAGTCCTCTTCAGGCACAAAGGTGGGACTGCTTATGGTCTCCTGGAGTGAGCGTGGGTTATAACTTCAGTTCCTAGAACCATAGGTTTTACATGAATTGATTACTGAGCTTATTAGCTATAGCTTAAACTAAAATTTTCCAATTTTTGAGTCCCCCATCAAAATCACTTCTGGTATTACTTAGCTTACCTGAGCTAAGCTTAGCTCTTATTACTTAGCTTAGCTTCTGGTATTACTTACTTACCCTTAGCAAGGTAAATACATAAAACTTTACATTTTTGTCCAGTTTTTTTATATTTAAAGCCACCATTCATTATACATACATGCACACATGCACACACACACACCTTAGAGTAATTCTAGGTTCCCAGCAAAATTAAGTTAAAGGCATGAAGATCTTTTACAAAATGTCTTTTTTTTCACAGAATATCTTTTAGCACTAATAATCTAGAAACAGGAAAACATCTGCTCTATCTTGAAGCCAGTCATGCTTATAGTTGTTATAATTACATAAATCTCATATAAAAGCTCTTCTTTTACCATTTAGTAAAATGTATTAGCTATGTTAAATTACAGTAGCTAAAGAATAAAACCTAATTTCTCTGAATAAAAGGGAATGTTAAAAGAAAGTGATTATTAAGATAGAGCTGAAAATACAGAAGATTCTGCTTTGGGGTGTAATGCTAATCAGAAAAATCAGATCAAATAAAAAATAAATTCAAAAATAAATGCACTACATAAAGTCATAGCTTGTGTTATCATAGATTGCAACTTAGACCCCATGAAATATGGTAAATATATTAAATGTTTTAAGGTTCATAGTAAAAATTAATTTTACAACTGATATCCTGATTGCATTCAAAAGTCATTCATTTTCCAAACATTTAACTTGATATTGTATTATAAAATATGTATAGTTCATATGATGAAAGGGAATTGTCAATAATCCCTTTAGATATATATGTGCATGTGTGTACATATATATGTGTATATACATGTATATATTGCATGAAACATTAGCGATACAGCATTCCTGAAGCATTGAGATATATACATATTTATATATATGCTGTATATATGTAGTGGTGTGAAATGAAGCATTTAAATATTTTACACTTTGGCATTATGAAAAATTTATGCTCAAACTCCCACAGATGGAAAGAATAAGGTCAGCAAAATCTGTGAAAGTCAAATGCCTCACTTACAGGACAGTCTTTGGAAATAGAATATAAGGACTTACCCCCAAAAAAAAAAAATGCATAAATTCACTTTATGCTTTAAGATTTAAATATTGCAATTTGGCTGAAAAATATTCATGCTTTTTGTTTTCAGTTAGGAGGAATATCTTCCAAAGGCACTAGAATGTAACTTAAAAATAAGTTTTAAGACTTGTCATCTTTTTACATGCATAGATGATAGCCATTTTATTTATTTATTTTTTATTGATTGATTTGAGAGAAGAGAGAGGGAAGGAGGGAGAGAGAAAGAGCAAGAGAGAAATCATTGTTATTCCACTTAGTTATGCATTCATTGGTTGATTCTTGCATATGCTCTGACCTGGTATCGAACCTGCAACCTTAGCGTATGGAGAAAACCCTCCAACCAACTGGCATACCTGGCCAGCACCTATTTTACTTATTTTTTATTCCACCTAACTATTTTTATTACTAAATTCTCAGGTCATGTTCTCATGCTGTTATTATGAAATTATTTTCTTGATTATTCTAATAGTCTTTGACATAAAAGATTGACATTTCTGAAACATATTGGCACAAAAACTCACATCTGAGGAAGTGAAAGGTCCATGATTTTTCATTTATTTTTATTGTATCTATTGAAAACTGCCATCAGTCATACTAAATGTCATATTCAAATATTTCATATTGTAATTTCCATAAATATAACCTTTGTATAAGAGAATATGTACAGCTTACAAGTTAAAAAAGTAATCATGTATGTATGCACTAAAAACAAGTGAGCAAAAGCCTTACCATTGAACTGCTTGTAGTGCTTCCAAAAGAACAATGATTAAAATAAAAAAAAAATGTATTTTTCCCTGTGTCAAGAAGTAACTTGTGTTCTGAATTTTTGTTAATAATTTTCATGCTCCTTTTTAATTCCAAGATAACATATTCAGTTTGCCAATTTTGACCTGCTTTTTTTCCATTTAAAAAAATTATTTGCTTATAGTTATACTTCTATATAACTCTCTTCAAACTCTCTTGTTTCTCACTACCTCCAATTGTTAATATACTTGTGGGCTTATCGCAAAGTAGAAAATCTATCAGTAATACCAAGAAGAAAGATATGTAACCTGTATAATGTAGTATAAATTGCTATTCACTGCCACTGTTTTGTTCAGCCATATGGAGTATAGCTGGTGAAACTATGAAGCCTAATACACTCATGTCCACTGCTACAATAATAAATTTGAACTGCAATGACGTGCAGTTAGAAACACTACTTTAATGCAGATCATGGAGAACACATGAGTGTGGTTGAATTAGACAAGTTATAATGCAAGCAATTTCAAGCAGGCATTGTGTTCTGCTTCCTGAAAGTTGGAACCTTGAGCAGAAGCAGTTGCATCAGAGAATATAAGTTTGTTAACCAACTAGATGTGTGTTTCATGTTGTCTGTGTTCTCCCATTCTGGGTTTCTGCTGTTGTAAAATAGAAACCATAGTGAAGAAGAGTAAAATGTTGATTTATTATTGTAAAAGCCTGGACAGGAGTATGTCCAGCTTTGCTCTTGCATTTCACCTACCTGCCTTCCTTACCAAATTCCTACCTTTATTTTATCTTATGCTTTCACTATGAGTGACTAAGTGTCATTTCTCCAAATAATTGTTATCAATTTTTAATGGTTATGATATATTAATGTATTCAAAAAATTTTCTAAAATTTTATTCTAAATTGTTCAGCAGACCCTCCTTACAGATATGCTTTCCCTCTAAATCTCCTAGATGGGGAGTCAGCAAACATTTTTTGTGAAGATCCAGATATTTAAAATTTTAGGCTTTGTAAGCTATACAGTCTCTGTTCCAACTACTCAACTCTGCTTGTGTAACACAAAAGCCACTACAAACAATATGCAAATGAATAAAAAGTATCTATGTCCTCATAAAACTTTAATTATGGACACTATAATTTGAATTGCATATAACTTTTATGTGTCCTAAAATGTTCTCTTTTTTCAACTTTTGAAAATTGAAAAAACTATTCTTAGTTTGAGAGCTGTGCAAAAACAGTCAGCAGGCAAAATTTTGCCCACAAACTGTAGGTGCCAACCTCTGTTCTAGATCTGTACTTCTCAATGCTATGTGCACATTGGAACTAGGGCCTAAACCAATTAAGGAAATCATAATCTCAGTAGGGTCTCCTGGGAATTGTTATATTTCAAAACTTCTCAGGTGATTTCAGTATTGAAGTTCTAATCTACTCTAGTAACAAAGTCTTTAGAAACAAACACTGTTTAATTATTTTCCCCTCTCTATTTATTCTGAAATATCTACCAAAGCTCAACTAGTGTGGCAAAAGTGTTAGGGAATTACAGACTTCTCTGTTCACTCTCCACTCTGTGGGGAGATGAATACTTTCTTAGATCAGGGATCAGTGGCCTAGTTGAGGTATACATATCTTAGTCCTATACCCATTTCTAATAAAATACAGTGCAGTTGTATCTTCTTCCTGTCCCTTACCTCCTGGTTGTCTGGTGCTCTGAGACAATGCAGTACATGAAAGCTACTTTGAAATATAAACTGTTACCCTTGTTCTTTTTGTACCTGACACTTCCACCTGCACTTTTCTCACAAAATCTAAAACTGAGGTATCCACCCCTTCACAATCCTTATTTCTTATTCGGTTATAGTCTAGGATTTGCAGTCTCCATGTGAATGCAGTAAGATCTCAGAACAGCTGGAGGTTAAGGTGGAAGCTGCTAAATGTTAACTTTCTAAAAGGCTCTTAGGAAAAACTACTGATCAAGGAAAGCTAAATTTATTAGACTTAGTGCAGTAAGGGAGCACACTATTTTGACTGAATCTTAGTAGTACCTCAGGGGGGTAAAGTCAGAGGAGTACAGTAAGAGCTCACTTAAAGTCCTATAAAGGTTCTGTGACTCTAGGTGATAGGATATAGACGAAAACCAAATTTAACTAAACTATCCCATATAAACAAAAGTAAAGTTCCTAAGGCATCTCATCAATATTATAAGGAAACAATGTTTAATGAAAGGAGGATTTCATTTTAGAACCTGCTATAAAGGGTCTAATGGACTCAGGTACATGATTTTAAGGTGGATTTTTTAGGAACTGCCATCAGTGATTTTAAGGCAGATTTTGCAAGGCAGAAAACTCATTGCAATTAGGAAGTTTACAACATAATAATTTTGCCTTAGTTGGCATGGAGAGTCTTGAAGCAAGCATTAATGATCCTCAGAGAGTTTTGAAAAGTAAGCTATTTTCACTCCTTTACCAGGCTTATCTTCTAGAAAGAAGAATTTTTTTGGTTAAATTGCTAAATTTCTTTGCCTGGTTGCAGCAGTATTTAGCTGAGGGACAGGGAATTATGTTGCTATCAGTTCTCAAGGCAAACAGAATGGAGAAAACAGTGCTCTACTTATTTCATAAAGGAACCCATCAGAAAATGAGTGGGCAACAAAGGATTAAGTCTGGTTAGGTCCTAAAGTCTGAGTCACAGAAACCAAAGTGGAAAGTACAAAACACATTTTATGTTTTTTAGGTCAGTTTTATTTCACCTTGTAAAGTGCAAATTCCAGGAGTTAAAAAGATTTTTTTCCATCTCTATTAACTTATCTCTTGGTTAGCTATGAATTATTACTGATTCTATAAGTAGATTTATGGTGTGTATTTTTAATACCAGCAAGCAATTCTCAAATATTTAGCAGACACTGTCTGAGGGTCCTAAAATCTAACTTGAACCTGATACTGTCTACCAGGAAATAAACCAGGTGCAGCATGTACAATACTTAGTTGTACAATACTACTCTACTTCAGATGCCAATCACAATTCCAGATTGTTTTCTGTGCTTCTGACCAACTAACTAGAAATCAAAGTTTCCCATGAGTCCCTCTTTGGGTTCAATTAATTTGCTGCAGAGGCTCACAGAACCCAGGTAACCAGTTTACCTACTAGGTTACCACTTTCCTACAAAGGAGATTACAGGATACAAAAGAACAGCCAAACAAAGATGCATAAGGTGAGGTCCAAAAGGCTCCAAAACACAGGAGTCTCTGTCTCTGTATATAACTCAGGTTACCACACCCTCCCAGCCTGCAGACGCATTCTGCTTCACCAACCCAGAAGCTCTTCAAACTCCATTCTGTTGGGTTTTATGGAGGCTTCCTGACATGGGAATGATTGATTAAATCATTGGTCATTGGTGATTGAACTCAATATTTTTTAGTCTCCCTCTGCTCCTGGAGAAGATCAGGTGTTGAGACTAAATATTCATCACGTGGTTGGCTCCTCTGGCAACCAACCCCCTCCTCTAGGTTACCTAAGGGCATTCCAAAATTCACTTCAATAACTGAACAAGACATCTTAATTGGTCTAATCACCTAGAAAATTCCAAGTGGTTCAGGGTATCTGTGCCAGTAATGAAGACAAAAAACAAACATACATTTTTTTGTTATAAGCCACAATATCACAATTTGCCTATAACGGCTTCATTGGTATAGAGACTTTTCTTTTTATGTGTCTATGTGTAGCTACTTTATATCAAGTTAGAGAAGTTTATTTAATTGTATAAAATTATGAAAATAAATTTCTTATGTAAATTTATAGGCCACTAACAGTTCAGTGTATGTAGGTACCCTCAAACTATCTGCTTGAAAAATAATTAATGTATCCTGAAAGATAACATAAGAGGAAAAACTAGATAATCTTAGCTATGGCAATAACTTTTTAGATACAATACAATGGCACAATCAATGAAACAAATAACTGAAAAACTGGACTTCATTTCAATTAAAATTTCTGCTCTATGTATGATAATGTCAAGAGAAACAAAAGACAAGCAATAGACTGGGATAAATATTTGCAAAAGTTATATTTGATAAAAGACTGTTGCCCAAAATGTACAAAGAATTATTATAGTTCAATAATAAGAAGACAATCTAATTAAAAATGGGCCTATGACCTTAACAGATACCTTACCAAAGAAGGTAAGTATAAGAAAACAAGAGCAATGAAAAACTACTCTACACCTATTAGAATGGACAAAATCCAGAACACTGACAACACCAAATGCTGGCAAGGATGTGGAGAAACAGAGACTCTCATTCATTGCTAGTAAGAATTTAAAATGATAAAGCCACAAGGGAAGACAGTTGGGCAGTTTCTTATAAAACTAAATATACTCTTACCATGTGATCCAGCAATTATTCTCCTTGGCACTTCCCCAAAGATAATAAAATAATGTCCACACAGAAACCTGTACAGCAGCAGCAGCAGCAGCAGCTTTATTTATAACCACAAAACTTGGAAGCTTCCAAGATGCCCTTTAGTAGGTGAATGGAGAAATAATCTGTGGTACATTCAGACAATGCAATGTATTATTTGCTACAAAACGATAACCTTTCAGACTATGAAAAGGTATGGTGGAAACATAAGTGCATATTATTAAGTGAAAGAGGACAATCAGAAAAGTCTATACTGTATGATTACAACTATATGACATTCTGAAAAAAAGAAAAACTATGGAGACGGTAAAAAAAAAATCAGTGGTTGCCAGGGGCTATAGGGCAGGGAGGGAAAAATAAGTGGAGCATAGAGGATTTTTAGTGCAGGAGAGTACTATGATAACATATGGCAGACACGTGCCATGTACATTTGCCTAAACTAAGAGAATGTACAATGCCAAGAGTTAACTATAATGTAAATTACAGACTTTGGGTCTTAAATACATGTCAATGTCATTTCATCGATCATAACAAATGTACCACTCTGGTGGTAGATGCTGATAATAGGGGATACTATTCATGGGAAATTTCAATTCTTTTAACCTTAAACTGCTATAAAAAAGGAAATATTTTACAGAAATGTCTATATTATTTAAATCACTGTTCTGGTATTTGCAGTTGAAAGTACCTTAACTGATATACTGCCCTGTGAGTCTATTACTATTGTTATTTTCATTATCTAAATTAAAAATGTAGCCAAAAGAAATTGGCAGCTTGACTAAGGTAACAATAGCTGGTTACGTGTCAAAAAAAACTATCAGCTGTGTATGATTCCAGGTCCCAAGCTATTAACTGCATTGCCCTATTGCCTCTCATGCTACCCTACATGTAATTAAACATGCATATCAAATAATGATTTATAGTTGAAAGCAGTGCTGTTGTACTAAATTTGGAGAGTAAACATGTATCCTTTTTCTTAATTTGTAAATGTGACTTCTGTGAATGTCATTTTCATTCTCCACAAAAGTGAAACAAATGATAATAGCAGCATGCAGGCATGGTTCTTAAATTACTTAAATAATATAATGAAAACATTTCAAAGCAGTAAAACCCTATACCCACACTCAAATTGAGGTAATATTTACTAAGGCATATTTTAGTATTTTATATCAATATATATGTCCGTATTTCAGGATAGGTTCTGAGAACTACATTGTGAGGTGATTTTGTCATGGGAACATCACAGAGTGCACTAACACAAACCTAGTGGTGTAGCCTACCACACGCCTAGGCTGAATATGCTATAGCCTAGCACTCCTACGCTACAAGTGTGTACAGCGTGTTACTGCGCAAAACAACAGGAGGTTAAATCAAACACAAAAGAAAGTCATATAATCAAGAATCACAGAAAACAAAAGCTGTATAAGGCTGCTGCCTGAGTAACACAGAATACTGTTTTACAGCAAACTTTTTTTAAAGTAGAACATATATAACCTAAAATAATAAATAGGGCAGTAAATACATAAACCAGTAACACAGTAATTTATTATCAAGTAACAAGCACCATACATAATTGTATCTGCTATACTTTTATATGGCTGGCAGTACCATGTGCCGTTTACACCAGCATCACCAGAAACACTTGAGTGATGCGTTGAGCTGCACTGTCAGAAAGCTGCAATGTCCCTGAGCTGATAGGAATTGTTCAGCTTCATTACAATCTTATGGGACCACCAACACACCTGTGGTCTATCATTGACCAAAATGTCATTGCTTGGCACATGAATGTTTCTTTACCAATCAATTGAGAGATTTCTCAGACAAAATAATCTCTTTTCACAAATATTTATTAGCAGCTTTTTCTTCCTGTTTTCCACTGTACATTGACTCTTCTAATTTAATGTAAGCTCTTGAAGCTAAGGATTATGGATTCACAGGTTTATATCCTCAAAGATTTCTGATCATATGGTGATACACATAATAAATGTTCAATAAATTTTGTTGAATGAACATGTGATATTTTATTCTTTCACATATAGCATATATTTTTCCTACTATATCCCATAAAGTATAAGATAATGCTTATTTCCAACATTAACTAAAAATACAGCATCAATAAAAAGGAATGTATCTTTCTACAGTTTAGTTTAAGAGAAACACTCTCACTTGTAACTCTTACTGAATAAAGCACATTCACCAGAAATGTCATTTATGAACTTACTTCAGCTGGCTCAGATTTTTGGAAGAGCTGAAAAGTTTGCAATAAAAAGAAACATGCTGGGAATCAATATTAAGTTTCATTTCCACTTAATTTTTTTTACATTTTTTCCCTCCCACCTATTTATGAAGCCACCCATGGTCCACAAGACACTAGGAGCAAAAGCTTAACTGACAGAGTTCTAGACATGTTTTTGGAAGGACAACTTCCTTTCTTCTTCTCTCAATCCTCATTGCTGGAATGTATCATTGACTGTAGAGTTCTTAGGGTTTTAAAAAATTATGTGTCATTAAATTATGACAGCAAATCATTAAACTGTACTCTCCCCAAAAATAGTTAAAATACAATGTTAACACTAGATACTTGATACATCTAACCTTTTAAATTTGTTACTACCACTTAACAGAAAGAAGTCAAATGACATAGATGGTTTAAATATTTTTTCAAGTTTTGACATAATTTCTGCAAAGGAAGATAGTATCTATTGTCTAAAATCAATGTGCATGCAATGCATCACATTTTTTATTCCCCATTGGCAAAACTAAGAACAGGCATAAGAATGCATCTTTTGAATCAGGAATACCTTACATTTTACTTGACTCTACGCAACCTAAAAACAGTGACTTGACTACTTAAGGTATGTGAATATAATTTTTAAAATATAAATATTTATTATGTACTTACTATGAATTAGGGAATATGTTGAAAACTTTAATATTATCAATTTATTTATTTAAGCAACAGTCTATAGTATCGGTAAAATGATGCCAGTTTTACAGAGTAGAAAACTAGGAATCTGCAACAAAATTACATGACTCCATTTCTAGGGCTTTTGCAGGGCTTCATAAAATGAACAAAATGCTGATTGAATAATGAAACAATAAGCAAGGTCTCGGTTCTATGGTCAATCATTGTGCAACCTGAAGCAATTCTCAACTACTCTGTGCTATTACATCTGCCATAACAAAATGATAAGTAATGCATCCATTCCTTTTTCCTTATACCAATCATTCATTGAATCACTGATTTACTTAGTCAATCAATATTTATTGAGCTTACAATACCCATTTAGCTTAAGCCTAGTTGTCGAGATCTAAAAATGCAGGATGCAAACCCTATCTTAAAAGACTTTTAGTGCATTCCAAGAGACACAATTTAAAAGCAAAGAGACAAATGCTGTAATAGTGGCATGCACTTGGCTCTAAGTATGACACAGGAAGGTGTGTTTAATTCAGGTCTAATATTTTACTTGAAAAGCTTCCCAGAGGAAGTAGCATTCAAACTGCATTTGTGGATCAATGTCCTTAAGCCACTATCCAATTCCTAAAGTAAACACACTGCTTTTAGCACTCAGTAAAATTTGTCTTTGTTGTCTTTATTTTCTGAGCCAATTAAAAAAGCACCTGGCTCTTAAAAGGGCCGATTTTTGATTCAGAAATATGGACTAGGTCACCTTTCCCATCCTCTTGTTTTAAACATAGGGACTCAATAGGGAAGAAGAAATGAAGCATGTGTCCCTCTGATGAAGAACCAGTGAATCAAATAAAGGACGCTCTTTGATGTCAGGTCAAAAAGTAAGAAAGAGCCTTTTGGGTTTCTGGACCTAATTTCCTGTGTGCGGAGGGGTGTGGCTTCCCCACACATCCAACCAATGCTCCAGACACCAGCTCCGTGTTCTGGAATTCAGCACAACTCTTGACACCATCTACCAGGAGATAGTGTCAGATTCCACAGGTTAAAAGTTTAGTCCCAGGAGACTGCCTCCCCTCGTCCCCTGTACTTTGGATAACAATCACAAGCCCAGATTATTACCTTTGCCTCTGACCACCTCAAGTACTATATAGATTGCAGAGTCCAGCAACACCCTGCCTCCCTTGGTCTTCAGACACCAGTTCAAAGTCAAGGTTGTTACAGCCTCTTTCTGAGGTTTGATTAGTTAGTTAGGGTGGTTCACTAAACTCAGAGAAACTTCTTTTTACTAGATTACCAGTTTATTAAAAAGGATATAACTCAGGAACAACCAGATGGAGGAGATACAGTGCAAGGTCTAGGGCAAATGACTTAGATTTCTAGAACTTTAGGCCTCTTATTGTGTATTCTGGAAAAGAAAAAGGAAAATGATAGGGAAAAAGCCTTATATCTTGTTGAGACAGCTCACACAAATAGACTCTTTGAAATTTCTACACAATACTTCTACTTACATGTTACATGGCCACTTCTAGCTACAAGCCAAGTAAGTAATAACAGTAGTAGTAGTAATAGTAGTGGTAATTTCTGCAATGTATTTTGGACTCAGAACATGTTTTAAGGACAGATTCAACAAGATTTACTAGTGCTGAGAACATGAGAATTGAAGGAAACAAGGAATTCAGATAAGCTTCTAAGTTTTGAACCTAAGAAAACAAGGGAGTTTGATGGCATTAAATGAGAAGAAAGGAACAGGTTTTGCGTCAGAAAGAACCAAGATTTGTTTTCACATTAAGCTTTTAGTACCTAAAAGACATGTGTGTTACTTGAAATTGGTATAATTTAGAAGAAAGGTTAGGATTAAGGTTGTAAATTGAGACTATAGACAACCTGTTAATAGCACAAAATGATCCTTCTAGCAAAAAAAAAATAAAATATATCCCCCTCTCTCTCACTTTGAAGTGATACTTTTTAAATCTGAATTAATCCCTTTGTGAGTTATATAATGAAAATATTTGTACAGTAGTTATCTATTTACAAAACACTCATCTATATCACATTGCTGGATTCTGTCATAAGGTCGTTCACAGCCAGCGACCTGGAGGTGCATAAAAGATGTGATTTAAATTGATCATATAGTCTTATCATTTTCTATTTTTTCTTTTTTTAATTTTATTTATTTATTTTTAGAGAGGAAAGGGATGGAGGGAGAGAGAGAGAGAGAGAGAGAGAGAGAGAGAGAGAGAGAGAGAGAGAGAAACATCAATGTGCGGTTGCTGGGGGTTCATGGCCTGCAACCCAGGCATGTACCCTGACTGGGAATCGAACCTGCGACACTTTGGTTCACAGCCCACGCTCAATCCACTGAGTTACGCCAGCCAGGGTTCAATTTCTATTTTTTCTAAATGGACTTTTTAAATAAGTAAATGTTAATAAAGTTAATAACAGTTGTATAGCAAATTGCTAATGATTAAGTGATAAAATAGAAACAGGTTGCAAATGAAGAAAGTATTTACTTTATCAGTCAATACTTCCATCCACCCATCCTTTCATTTACTTACTATCTAGATAGATAAATTGTTCTCACCCCAAACATAAAGCAGATTATAGGTATAGCCATAAAAAAGCAAAAGAAAACTAACTAGCATATAGAGGAAAAGTTGCTATTCTATAAAATTGACACCTTTTCTCATGCCACATAACTTTTGTACATGTTTGCTCTGCCCAATTTCCCTGTGTGTGTTTTACTTGGCTAATTCTTATTTGAGAAAGGAGGGAGGTGACTATGGCTATAAAAGTGTAGCAAAGGAACCCTTTGATGGAATTGTTTTGTATCTTAAATATGGTGATGATCACATGAGTAAACATATAATAACATTGCAAGAACTAAGGGACACTTGTACCCATAAACGTCTACAACACTGGTGGCATCAGAATGAAGCCAATGAGTTTCAAAAATGTCAGTTTCTTGATTGTGTATTATATTATAATTATGCAAGATATTACCACTGAGTGAAAGGTAACAGGATCTCTTTGTATCATTTCTTACAACTTCATGTGAATCTACATTATTTCAAAAATTCTTAAAAGTTTTAAAAAATAATCTTCCAAGATAGTTCATAAATATTTGCATTAATTGTGTGATGTTAGTAGTGTTCATTTATTAGAGATTTAGTCTTTTTCACAAATATGTAAATAAGTTATAGTTAGTGGTAATAAATTCCCAATATTTGACTTAGGTCTGGTTAATTTCCTTAAAAAGTTCCTACCACTAGTTAGACCCAGTATCCAAATATCTGCCCAAACGCTTGGCATCAGAAGAATAAAGACGATCTTACATTTCAAACATATTTTAAATATAGGATTCCATGAAAAAAAAGTTAAATTCTTCTGGTTTTGCGGCTATATGACTGGCTCTTCCTTATTTTTCTTTTCTGCATCCTCAACCTCTCTTGACCTGTACATGGTGACAAGTCCAATATGCTATGTCTTTCTCATGTCTTTTCACTTATAGTTTTAAAAAGATAAAGAATCTGAAATTTTACCCTAATTGCAAGCTAACAAGTTGGCCTGTCAAAGTTCTATGGCTGCTGGTTGAAGATGTGAGACCCTGAGTCAGAGACAAAGGACTATATTTGGCATAATAGTTAGCATCGACATTACGTTTTCATTATTTTCCCTTCTTCCCTGAGGCTCAAAGACATGCTACAGAGTGACTCGATCACGTATTCAGGAAAGCACTGAACTGATCTTTTAAGGACTACTTACAAATATGCCCAACATTTGTGTTGGATGGAGTCATTAGTTTTATCATCCTGGTCAGGAAGCAACTTTAAACTCTGCTCCAGGTGGATATATTATCTTTATCTTCCAAGGCAATTTGACTTGAAAGATAGATATTCACAAATATACTTGAAAAAAGATAGCTACAAACAAAAACTGTGGAAACGTCTTGGAGAATTGTCTCCCAATACTTTGTTTCCCTCCTGGTGATTTCACCTTATTACATGCATTTTTAATATCATCATTATACCGTTCCTATATGTCTAGTCAGAAATAGAACTCAGATTTGTGGTTAACTGCCTCTCTACTGGAATGAGTGAAGGCATGAAGTGAGAAGTCCTGTCCACCCTATTCAGCTCTGCCCCTTTAGTCTCCTCTGAGATCATCAAGCCAGATTGTGCAGGTACATGGGAAAAATCCAAACAGGGAAGTACAATATAGGAGTAAAAACTATCTTCACTACTGCAGACTACACCACAGGTTACAGGGAAAAGAATCCTTGACAACATGAAATCTTGCTCCTTATCTAGCGAGCCACTACAACCCCCTTCTTCCTTCACTAGATTTGTGTTGGACTATCTGACAGAACCCCTGGATTTCACTAATGATGTCTTTTGCTCCTCAAGTTTGCAAATGAGTTAGGAACTCTAGGACCCCTTCTCTAAGGTAATATGGATCATCTGGTCAAGATCTCTTTTTGAAAAAAAAAAAGTCCCATCACTGTGAGGAGTATATATGCCAGTTCCCTTGAGTTTTCATTCCATTAAGCATGTACACATTTATGAGTACAAATATTAATTTTTATGGATGAACAGTTTATACCCTTTTAATTTTTAAAATTATTGTTTTATTGCATTTTTCCATTACCATTTACTCCCCTTATACCCCTCTCCCCCTGCAATCACCACACTGTTGTCCATGTCTATGAGTCCTTTTTCTTTTTTGCTCAATCCTTCTACCCTATCCCATCTCACCCCAGCTGTCTCCCCCCTGCTCTCCATCTATGAATCTATCTACATTTTGCTTGTTAGTTCAGTTTGTTCAATATGGTATTTGTCTTTCTCTGACTGGCTTATGTCACTTAGCAAAATGTTCTCCATGTCCATCCATGCTGTTGCAAGGGATAAATTTTCTTCTTTTCTACAGCTGAGTAGTGTTCCATTGTGTAAATGTCCCATAGTTGTTTTATCCACTCATCTATCAATGGACACTTGGGCCACTTCCACATCTGGTTGATTGTACATAATGCTGCAATGAACATAGGGGTACCTATGTTCTTTTGAATTAGTGTTTTGGGTTCCTTCAGATATATCCCCAGAAGTAGGACTGCTGGGTCAAAAGGCAGATTCATTTTTAATTTTTTGAGGTATCTCCATACCGCTTTCCACAGTGGCTGCACCAATTTGCATTCCCACCAATAGTGCAAAAGTGTTCTCCTGTCTCCACAACTTTGCCAGCATTTTTTGTTGACTTATGGATGATATCTTTTTGTTCCCTACATTTGCAGATGTGTTAGGAACTCCTGGACCCCCCCCCTTTAAGGTCAATATGGATCACCTGCTCAGGATCTCTTTTGAAAAAAAATTCTCATCCATGTGATGACATATGTCAGTTCCCTTGAGTTTCTACTCAGTTAAACATGTGCACATTTCTGAGTGAAAATATTATTTTTATGGATAAACCAGTTTATGTCCTTTTTAATGTGAAGGTGGACTTCAAAAGTGTTTTCCTTTGCAGACAGTCTTCAACTGGTGAAATGGTATTGGAGCAGTGGTAGCCAAGTCTCTTTACAGTGACCATATGAGCTGGTGTTAAAGATGGGCTATAGAAATAGAAGCAAGCATAAAATTGCTCAGATGTGAGAAACAGAGAGTGTCCACATATAACATCAGGAAGTTGTGGGTAGTGCAAGGAAGCAGCGAATAATTCTGCTTTTCCAGATAATAGTAATGTGGAAAATAGTGAACTCAACACAGGATGCAGTAGCCCAACTAACCACTTAGCCAATGCACAAAACAAACGTGGGGGTATGTGGTGTTTATCTTCCCTGGGACATTCCTTGTCAAGTGCAGAGATGAACAGGGCCAGTACAAATAGTTCCTCAGTCATGTCTTAGGCAGGTAATGCTGAGAGGTATTTTACATGGTTCCTCAGAGGGGACCAAGTGGGACTGAGGCCCAATTGCCTTCAATGGTAACCAGTTCAAAGAATAGCTGTCTCTCCTTCCCTGTTGCACTCTTTCTTGTTCTACCCATCTGGTTATTGACCAGGGAGGTACTGAACAAAGAAAGATTAGAAGATGGAGGATAAGGAATTCTGGGGAGACGATATTATGAATGGAGGTATAGAACTCGGAAAATGTGATAGTTTTTAATCACATGTGAATTCCAACAATAGAACATCTATAGTGGAAGAGGTAATAAATAACCAGTGTATAAGAACCTATATCAGAAATATTTAACAAACATGTCCCCACAACAAAAATCACCATTTTCAAATAATACTTGGAGCCTTGTTTGGAAAATATCTGAGCCTGTATTTACAGCTACACTCAACATTTAAATGTCTGCAAGTGTTCTCAGAGGGAAAAATTTGTAGTGAATATTGCTCAGCGACATTAGCTCCCTTTTTCTATTTGAGGTGTTAACTGCCGGTGTGCCAGATACCAAATCAGCTGAAAGTTTTAGAGAGATGTAATGTGATAGCTTTGTGTACTCACCCCCACACACTCACAATGTTACAGTCCCTTTAATGATAGAAAAATATAAAGCTATAGAGAATTAAGTGAGAAAATCTATAGAAATTCCACATAAAATTTTATAAAAGGGAAAATTATTGGGGTAATAGTACTGATGAATTTCCAGCTGGCTTCTGAAGGAAATGAAAAATCTGGAATGACAAGGAGCAAGAGCAAAGTTAAAGGTAAACAGGAATAGAAACAATATGTGTGATGGGAAAAAAAAAGAGCTCGTGTACTGCCGTCTTCGTATGAGACAGGCCATGCTCTGGGTCATACCCAGCCTATGCTCTGCCCAAGTTGAAGCCTTACTCTTGTCTCAGCCTTCCTCACTCAATGAAAGTCAAATCTATTCTTACAGGTGATGGGTAAAAATTAGGTGGGCTATTGGTAGGCTTTACTTACCACATATATCCTGAATCTAGCACTTTCTATCACATCTGCCACCAGTAAGTAGTCTCATCTAACCACAATTATGTCTCTGCTAGACCATGGCTATGGTTTCCTAGTTTGTCTTACTGCACCCACCTGTGCTCCCCTATGGACTTTTCTTCCACGAGAAGCCAGAGGAACAATCCCTTAAAATCTCAAGGCAGATCACGGTACTGTTCTACACAAAATTCCCTAATCATTTCTCTTCCCAATTCAGAGTAAAATCCAAAATCCTTACTATTGCTTCACAAGGCCTGGCACGTTCCCTCACTATCTCTCTAATATAACCACCAAGTACTCTCCTTTAGACAGGGCTTAATACATAGTAGGTAGTTTAAGAATATTTAGTGAATAAGGGAATTTACTACTTTAATTCTTTTAAAACCCTATGAGATAGGTAGTACTCCCCGTTGTACTAAGAGGAAACTGCACACAGAAATATTAAATGGCTTTACCACAGGCAAAGCTAATAAGACTTGTAATTCAGATTTATACTAAGGGTGCTGAGTCTACATTTTAAATTATCAGTTTATACTGCCTTTTCAGGATGGGGCTATAAGAAAAACACAAATGAGCAGAAATTGCATATTAGTGAGTAAGAAGAGGAAGATTTGATAACTGGCATTTTCATACTAGATCATAATATAAAATCTCCCATACTTAAATCCTTCATTTATTAATGCTTGACTCAGGGGTTACAGGAAGTTTATTTCAGCCCTAAATATAACTTAAAAAAGAAATTAAAGATAATTACTGCTGAGATTGTACATGTTAATACATTTTATTATTTCTTACAATAGCATAAAATAAATACCTTAAATATATCTTCCATTTAAAAAAAGTCCTAGTATTTAAGTGCTGTTTGAAAATTTTACAATTTCCAACAGGAAACAATATAAAAATAGCAGAGCATGCTGTTGCTAAAGGGGAAAATGTTGTAAATGTCATGTGAAGTCACTCTGTCGAGGGCCACAGTTTGGAAGTGCACATGTAAGAAAATGCACTCATTTCCTGAGTCCCAATCACACTCTTCAGAATCTGATGAAGACTGGGGCTGTAATCTCAACTTCCACTAGATCATTTCTAAATATTGAGTACTGTATGACATTCCTGAATTGTCTCAGTTTAGCTGAGATGCACCATCTGAAAATGACAGCAACAAGCAGGTGGTATATCAAAGACAAATTATTTTTTTTTAATCCTAAATTATGTGTCACATCAGTAAACTTTTAGAAAACATATATGCTATCATTAGCTCACCATGACTATTCATAAAGTAGTTCTTGTCAATGTTTTCCATTTACAAAGTAAGAAGACTTAATTGTCATGGAATTTTGTGCTGGTCCCATGCTCCATGTGCCCACTTGGACCCCACATTACATGGCTGCTTACAGGAGAGTGGCTTTGAAAACCATTCTTCATTCCCCAAATGTCACCAGTAAGTAGTCATTTGTTTTGAGTTCTTTTAAGAAGGTTGACTTTGTTTCTCCATGTACACGATAAGCTTCACTGGGGCTTCAATTTTGTTCTACTCTGTTGCACCTCTAATAGCACCAAATTTGGTAATTTGTGATTTATTAAAGAAGTAGAGGTATGAATATTAGATGTTCCTAACTCTCACTATATGAGGAGAAAGATAGCCAAATAAGTGTTCATTTAATCAGCACCTATGAAAGGAAGCGAAATATCTCTTATTTGGAATACCATAAAATGATATTGTATATCTGAGGAGTATCATTTAAAGATAGGAATCAGAGGGGAAGAAGCCTCATGGAGCCACCATTATCCAGAGTGATATATAAATAGTATCATACTGCTTTGGGTTTTATCTTCCAACACATTCAATATAAAGTAATCGTTCCCATTCTTTATACCAGAAAGAAGCTAAATAAATGAAGTAAAAATCTATAACTTCTCTTAGGCCCAACAGGGAAATGAGGCCATAGGGCAAACACCCAGCCCAAAATATGGAGATATAGGAGAATCCAGAGAATAACAGCTGTGATTTGTTTACCTTGGGGAGAAACCTCTGGAAAAGTAAACTGGTTGGAGTTGAGACATCTCCAACTAGCCTTTTCTGGGGACCCTGGCACCTTACTCGATTTTATCTTCAGGAACCCCAGTTGGTTCTCTACAGTGAAAAGTCAAAAAAAAATCCCTTTGTGGTTCTGGCTGAGGGGAAAGGATAACCATTGTGAAGTCTTTTCTATGACCAAAAGTGAGTCTCCAAGCGGAACAACTCTATCAGACTTAATCCTACCTGTGGTAAGGGCACTTAGACTCCAGTACCCTCCATCTTCTTGTATCACTTAACAGGGTGGAGTGGGAAAGCTAAGAAACACTTGGAAGGTCACAATCCAGAGATAGAGACCCACTTAAACACAGAGGTGTAATCACATGTTCACACAACATTAACTTTCTCCTAGACCTTACACACACTCAAAAGAGAGCCAGTGTAGCAATGGTGGATTACAATGGAAAGAGGTGTGAAATGAAGGCTCTGTTTTAGGGAAGCACAAAGACATCTAAGAAAACAGAAACATGAACACTGGAGGATTTTCAAGCCTCGGGAACCTACAGCTGTATCAAACATTAAACACAACCTAACTTCTAGCCAGATTAACATTCATCTCACAATAAAGGCTTATTTATCCAATACACCATGTCTGGCTTTCAACAAAATAATGCAGCATGTTAAAGTCAAGAAAAAAGTCTGAAGAGACAAAATAAGTATCAGAATGAGACTTAGGACAGATTTTTGAATTATCATACAGGAAATTTCAAATAACTATCATGAATATATTGAGGTCTCTAGTGGAAGAAGTTGACAATATGAAAGAAGAGAAGGATAATATAAGCAAAAAGTAGGAAATTCTAAGAATCAAAGGGAAATGTTAGAAATCAAAAACACCACAGCAAAAATAAAGAATATGTTTGATGGGCTGATCAGATAAACTAAACAAGACAGGGGAAAAAAATATGTAATCTTGAAGACAGGTCAATAGGAAAACCCCAAACTAAAATGAAAAGAGAAAAACAATGATAACAACAGAACAGAGCATCCAAGAACTGTGGGCAAGTTACAAAGGGGCAGCCCATGTGTAACTGCAGTACCAGGAAGAGAAGACATAACATTTGAAAAAATAATTGAAGGAAAAATGGCAAAATGTTTCCTAAAAGTAATGACAGACACCAAACCATACCTTCAGAAAGTAAAGACCACCAAGCATATTAGCTACCAAAAAACGCAAACCTAGGCATATCATATTCAAATTACAGAAACCAAGAACCAGTAGCATCATACTGTTGTATTACACTTCATTCTGATTTAAAATGAAGTTTCTAAAACTATTTTCAGTAACAGAGTGCTGTCTTGAGATAAATCTTACACTCGTATATGGAAGGCCAACAGGTAAAAGAGATAAAGAGTACGAGTACGATGAAAGAGGAGAGCTGAACTTGTTGAAGGAAGTTTACTGTGGGAGGATGACATTGCTGCCCCTCTGTTCCACAGGCCCCCTGCTCTAGAACTGCTCTGCTGAATGCATGTACCATGTAAGCTGTATGTGTTATTTTAAATTACCTGGGAAGCACCTTTCTAAAAAGTAAAAAGTCATAGGTAAAATTAACTTTATAACATTGTTTTATTTTACCTAATACATAAAACATATTGTTTCACTAGGTAGTCAATATAAAATCTATTAATTAGGTGTTTTAAATTCTTTTTTCTTTTACAAAGTCTTCAAACTCATTGTACGTTTTTTACTTACTATGCATCATAATTCAGACGCTAATTTTCAAAGGAAATATATGATCTATGTAAAAATTTCACAAAAACTGGAGTTGAAAAAGTACATTTGCATACCAATGTCACAAGTTTTCCAAAATAAATTGAATAGCCATTTTAACTTTAATTCAAATAAATTAACATTGAAATTTTAATTAAAATTAAAAACCTGTTGTTTAATATCACAAGCCATATTTTAAGTGATCAATATTTATGTACAGCTAGAAGTTGCCATATTGGACAGTGAAATTCCAGAGCTTCACTGAATGCAGGTTGAACCACTGGCCTAGTCATAACACATCTTAACACTATCATCAGAGAATAACACCTTGCTCACCAAGAAGCATTCTGCTTACTATTTGGCATCTGGGTGCACAGATAAAATCCTGTTCCTAGCCCTGGCTGGTGTGGTTCATTGGACTGAGTGCCAACCTGCAAATCAAAGGGTTGTCGGTTCAATTCCCAGTCTAGGGCACATGCCTGAGTTGCAGGCCAGGTCCCCAGTAGAGGGGTACGAGAGGCAACCACACATTGTTGTTTCTCTTCCTGTCTTTCTCCCTCCTTTCCCCTCTATAAATAAATAAATTAATTAATAAATAATAAATAAATAAGTAAAATCTTTCAAAAATGTTTTTAATCCTGTTCCTAGACCTCTAGGGTGGTGTTTCACTCCACAATCCTAGTTAAACTCAGCAACAAAATGTTATCCTGTGAAGTGTCTGGGAATCCAGCTAGCTAGCCGAAATTCCCCTGGCAGTGCTCCCTTTCAGCATGCACATTGCTTTCAAAGTGTGAACATAGTATCACTCTGAGATTCTGTTTATCTCACAGATGGCACAGTCAGCTCCTTAAATTAATCAGCCTAACCTGGAAGATATAATAAGTACAAAATACAATAGGCAGGAGTTATTCCCCAAAAGTTTATCAATCCATCATTTTAAAGCAAAGCTGATCCAACTACACTAATTGTTGCAGATAGTTGCTAAAGATAGACCAAAAACAAAAACAAAAACAAAACAAAAACCCTTCCCAGATGGACTGTTAAAAGGAGGGAATAAGAAATTAATCTGCAAAAGCCTAATCACAAAATAAATGATAATTTCAAGAGATAGTAACTTAATTATGGACAATAGAAGGTATAGGAATATAAAGTGAAACAAATAAAATTAATACTGTCTTAACTTAGGGTACTATAGTTCATGAATTATAAAAAAAGGTGATTCTTCAGGAAGCACTAACTCAAAAATGTTGGGAATCTTTACAAGGGAATGCTAACTGGTAAAATCCTGAATACTTGACATGGGCCTCCCAGTAAAGGAATAGACAGGAGGAATTCATTGTGCAACACTCCTCTCATTCTCTTCTTTTCTGGTGGTCCTTCTGCAACCCTAGAGAGTGAAAATGAATCTGGGCATGGTAACTTACCTTGAATTTGTGGCACCTTAGCCCACTCTCCCCAGCTGTCTTCACAAAAAAGAAGACCTGATCTTACTGTGTTTTACATAAATTTATGACTAATGTTAAAGGAAGTGCTATGATTTAGAAATAATACAGGTTAGACATAAAAGGAGCAGAACAGATTTCAAAGAATCACATTGGATAGTATTTATATGATTCCACTTGCTCTAGTGCAATTATAACTTTCTCCCAGCTAATTTGGACACTTAAATCAAATGTAAATCCATGCACTGCCTTACCATTACAATTATTTTTTAAAATAATTACAGTATTTGGTCATGGTACCTACTTCTTTTAAACAAACAAACAAACAAACATTAAACTCCCCCCCATCCTGAACATCATAGTCAAGGCTCCTCACAATATGTTTTCAATCTTTCTTTTAAAATATTTCTTCCATTCTAATCTATTTACCCAGGGGTTAAACTCAGAATTCATAATTACCACCACGATAAATCTATTGACTGAAAAACTGATACTAGACAGCTTCGGTCTGAACCAGGCACTTCAAGAAGAGCCTTTGCTGAGCCAGACAGGCTTTTGCTTTCTTCATCAGATTTTGGAAAGGTATAGAAAATTTCAAATAAGTCTTGAGCTAGACAGAGAAGAGGGAACATTTGAAGGACTAAGGCTTGACTATCCAGTAGAATCACAGCATTCAAAATACTGATACCAAGGATGACTATGTCAATGTGTACCAGCTGGATGTCGGTCTGAAATGCACCCAGAATTACAAGGATCAGACTTCTAACCATTCCTCATGCACAAGATCAAGCAAGTAAATATTTCTTGAGCTGAGTTAAAATAGTCTTCAAACTTTCATATCTCTCAATGTTTTCCCATAAGATTTTTCTCAGATTACTCTAGTTTTTTCACTACCTACCTTCAACTCAGCTTTTTGAATCAGCAGCAACACCATCTCTGCTCTTAAATTCTCCCAGATCCCTACAGTTGGAATTAATGGCTGCCTTCTCCTCAGGACATATCCCTGAGGACAGCCTCCACGGGGAGACTTCATTGGTTGTTACTTCCATGTGGGTTTAGGATGTGGTTTTTGATTTGTTTGTTTTGTAAATACATAATGGGAGCCTAACTTAGTGCCATATTTAATAGTGCCAAATAGAGAAATTTAAGAGAAAGCCACAAATGCTGGATGAGCAACCATAGTGAAAATTTATACCCATTCAAGAGTCCTTAAAACAATGCATATGAAGATATACATATATATATATATATATATATATATTAGTTTATATATATATAAACTAATAAGCTCATTCTCATTGAAAAGAGAAGCAGTTGTGGACATAAAGGAGGGAAACACAAAACTAAGGCCTGCTTTTATAAGGTGAGAGCTATAGGCTAGGACTAAGCCTCATATTTATACTTTTATGTTTCAACTTGCATTACTTTAAGAGTTCACTGGTTTAATTTAGTTTTATAGTGAAATGAATGCTATACTGACCTGACTGGAAAGAAAAAATGTAATTTGTACCCATTGGAACAGTGAGTTTTTTTTTCAACTTTCTGCTGAATAGATCGTCCAATAGGCAAGTGGAAGTAACTTGAAATCAAACTTCAGTAGTGCAGTGATGTCAATGTGCAAAAAAGTATCAAGTGAGAAAGGAGAAAGGACTCAGCTTTCTTTTCAGGGTGACCTGGTAACTCCCATACTTTGTGTGTAAAGATTCACTCACACTAATAAAAATTAATCCAATTTTAGGGCAAAACTGCTCTTTTAGCTGCATGAAGAAAACATGTCAATCTCACATAGTAAAACTGTAATAGATTACATGCTTACTTTTGACCTGTCAGGATACTTACTGCATGAAAAATTAAAACTGGGCTTTGAAATAAAGTTTATTACATGCAATAGACAGCCACTGTCCTATCCTGTGTACTCTCCACTTCATACTTACATGTTTATGAGACAGAATATAAACTTTGTTTAAAAGTCCTGTATCTTTTCTTTCTCATCAACTCTTCATTTCTTTCCAATCTTGAGTTTCCCAACTCTGCTAAAAATTTCTAAAGTAACTATAAATAATAAATCTTCCATTGCTACTTTCCATTTTCTCATTTTTGACTTTTTATTTCAATGTAATCCCTTCTCATGACTATTATGTAGATGTGTGTGGTCTTCACCAGCATAGTTTCCTTTAGACTCATGGTGATCAAATGACAGAATTTTCTTGCCCACACCTTCACTTTTCCTTTTCACTTCTGACGCTTACATACACCAGATAAAGGAACAAACTAATGTTCTCAATGTTCTTTTAACACTTCATTTTATTTCATCAACGCTTTTCCTTCAGTATGGTATGCTATTACTAAAATAATTTTGGTGACAAATATATTAGCCACTAAATCTTTTCTAAAGTTGGTACACACGTTTTTCTTTAGTTTTTTGTTCCTATATTCACCAAAAATTAACAAAATCACAATTTGTTCAGTGTATTTTTGTAGTTCATTTCACATACATTTTCACATTTTCAGCAGTTTAAATTATTTTTCTTTTTCTTTCTCTGGGCTATTTAGAAACTAAAGGGGAATCGTGGTAGGAAGGAACACCTTATAGTGGTTGATCTTTCGGTGGCAGAGTAGGAAATAAAAGGAATTTTATGTCTAAGTTTTATATATATAAAATATGCAAGTTAAGATTTTTCCTCCTTGTTGGTTAAAATAAAAATAATTTACATCATCTGAAACAGTATAATGTAAAAGAATATATGCACCCCTATGTCCATTGCAGCATTATTTACCATAGCCAAGATTTGGAAGCAACCCAAGTGCCCATCAGTAGATAAGTGGATAAGTGGCATTTACATAATGGAATATTACATGCCCATAAAAAAAGAAGACAATCTTATCTTTGATGACAGCATGGATAGATCTGGAGAGCATTATGCTATGTGAAACAAGCTACTCAGAGAAAGACAAGTATCACATGATTTCATTATATGTAGAGCCTAATGAACAAAATAAACAAAACAAACAAAATAGAACCAGATATATACATACAGAGAACAGCTGTACACATTGACAGCTATTAGCAGGAATGGGGCCTGGGGGTGGGTGAAGGGTAAAAGGATTAAGCAAAACAAAACAAACCCCATAGACTCAGAGAATAGCATAGTGATTACAAGACAAAAAGGATATGGGGAGGTACAAAAGGGAAAGGGGGAATAAATTGTGATGAAGAGAGACTACAGTTTGGATGGTGAACACACAATACAGTATACAGGTGTGGTATTATAGAATTGTACACTTGAAACCCATATAATTTTATTAACCAATGTCACCCCAATAAATTCAATGAAAAATAAATACATAAAGCAAACATGGTACATTTTAAACTTTCTTCTAGCAAAGAAGTAGAAATTTCAAGAATTATCTTGCTTAATCTTTCCAAGCAAAGTAGAAATTTCAAGAATCTTGCTTAATCTTTCCAATGGTTTATAGTCTAAGTCGGAAAAAAATAACTTCTAGGCCTCTTTCTGTTTTGTTTTATTCCAGCAGGCCCAATGTTCACATTTTGATGGCAGTCCCCTAGATGATCTCTCCTTTATCTTCTGATTTCAAACATCTTTGATTTCAAACTTTCTGACTAAAGAATAAAGAAGGATTTCTCTTGCAGTTGATTTATGGGTGTCTTGTTTTGTTTTTGTGTTTCTTTTTAGGGCCTGAAAGCTGAAGATATCTCATCCCACAGGAATAGATTTACCTACAAATGTATATTTTATTGCTTCTTTCCCTGTGATCTTACCCTAACCCATTACACAATTTTTTAAAATAAGGCATTTTAAGAATAATTTTTCCATTTCTCATAACATAACACTATTGACATCTTTTAGATTTATGTGTTGATTTACTTATTATATAAATTAGCCAGTAAAAAACATGGTTTTGGAAGACAGAGACTTTGTTTTGTTCACCACTGTATTCTGACAGTAGTGCCTGACACATAAAGATGTTCAACATTTAATTGAGTGACACACCATATATATATATATATATATATATATATATACTGACAAAAATGCCAGCTCACTACAAAGATGCATTTTTGTTTAATTTCAAATGAAACATATTTAACTTTTCTTTATATATAACACACAGTTTAAGGTAGCTTGTTTAGATTTAAACATATAGTTACAATATGTTTCATTTTATCTTAAATAGTGGAAAAGAGCAATATAAGGTAAAATTCCATGACAATTTTTCCATGGGTTTTTAAGTTGTGTTTTCATGAAACTATTATTATATGTTAATTATTGACATTTGGAAGCAAAACTCTTGCTGTTTTTGTTTTAGATTCATCAGAACTATAGGAGTGGGAGGTTAGGGCATAGAGGGGTTGAGAAAAAAAAAGGACTCATGGACATGGACAACAGTGTGGTGATGTGGGGAGCAGGGGTGTATAAGGAGGCTAAATGGTAATGAAAAAAAACAATAAAAATTAAAAAAAAAAGTACATTATAAATGGTAGGTTTTATAAATACTTTTTGAATAAATAAATTAATGAATGGAGCATTTCCCTACTTTGTCTCTACCTTGCTTTTCAGTTCAGTTTGTTCATTAGAGTTCACATATGAGTGATATCAAATATCATATGGTATTTGTGTTTCTCTGACTGGTTTATTTCACGATAGCCAATAGACATATGAAAAAATGCTCAACATCATTAATCATCAGAGAAATTGAAACACAATGAGGTACCATCTCATACCTGTCAGAATGGCCATCATTAATAAATTGACAAACAAGTACTGGTGAGGATGGAACATGTTTGCACTGTTGGTGAGAATGCAGACTGGTGCAGCCACTATAGAAAGCAGTATGGAGATAACCTCAAAAAATTAAAAATGGATCTTCCTTTTGACCCAGCAATGCCACTTCTGGGAATATTTTCAAAGAAACCCAAATCAATAATTCAAAAGAATATAACCACCCCTATGTTTATTGCAGCGTTATTTACAATTGCCAAGATGTGGAAGCAGCCCAAATGTCCATCAGTGGATGAGTAGATAAAACAACCTTAGGACATTTAGACAATGGAATACAACTGAGCTGTAAAAAAGGAGAAAATACAACACAGCATGGATGGTCCTAGAGATATGTTCTTTTCTAAGCAGTAGAGAGGTATCACTGAACAAAAGAGAAGTAAAAAAAAAAAAAACAAAAAACCTTGTCTCATAGACTTTACATTACATTAGGTGAACACAAATAAAAATAAATAAATGAGTGAAACACACATAATAAGTTAGAAGATAAATGCTGTAAAGAAAAATAAACCAGAGAAAAGCATGTAGTCAGTGCCAGGGTGAAAGTGATGGTCAATTTTGAACAGATTAGTCAGGAAACTTTTCACTGAAGAGGTTATATTAGACCAAGCATTTACAGGAGGTGAGGGAGAGAGCAACCAAGGTGTATGGAGGAAAAACATTCTAGGCAAAAATAAATATCAAATGCAAAGTCCCAAAGGTAGAAGTATTCCTAACAAACCTCAAACAGCAACAAGGAGTCTAGTGGAGAGAACAGAAAGGACAAGAATAGCAGAAATGTGCAAGCAAGCCAGGAAACAAGGAACTAGATCATTTGAAACAAATGGAGATGGAAATTTAAATACATGAGAGGGTGATCACCAATAGACTGAGTATGTAGATAGAAGAGATGACCAAGAGATAAGCCTGGAACATTCCTCTGCTAATAGTTTTAGATATGAGAGACATCCCACAAATCTCACAAAGGATTTTGCCAAACAGACAAGATGGTAGGAAAACAAGGGAAGCATATTTTTCTAAAAACCATGAAAGATGTTTTATAGGGAAGAAATTACAATTTTGCTGACATCTCCTGAAAGGTCAGTGTGAGTTCATATGGAAATTGAATTTAGCAATGTACAGATCATTGGCAACTTTGAGAAGGCTGGGTTTAATCAACAGGTAGGAACAACAGAAAACCTGAGAGGAAGAAAATGAGGCAGCTTTTGTGGGGAGATTTGAAAATAAGGGAGATGGATCATTGAGAAGTAGCTGGAGGGGTAAATGTGGTCAAGATTGATGGCTGATGAGAATCATTAAGTAAAATAAAGGAAAAATAGGTGATTCCCTAAGTAGTGAAAAGATTTGCTAGAGAAAGGTCCTTAAATAAAATAAAACAGATGGGATTTAGTAAACAAAAGTTTTAGCTTTTCCCCCTGACTGGCATAGCTCAGTGGGTTGAGAGCAGGCTGCAAACTAGGCATGGCAGGTTCGATTCCCAGTCAGGGCACATGCCTGGATTGCAGACCACGGCCCCCAGCAACTGCACATTGATCTCTCTCTCTCTCTCTCTCTCTCTCTCTCTCTCTCCCTCCCTTCCGTCTCTAAAAATAAATAAATAAAATCTTTTTTTAAAAAAGTTTTAGCTTTCCATGAAAAAATGAAGGGTGACATCGAGGTCTATGCTTCTTGCCTGACTAACATTCCAGGAGTCAAGTGCACAGTGAGAGCACTGGTGATGGCAGAAGGCAGAGAGTGGCAACACAGTGGAGAATGTTGGGAAGTCTAAGTGTGGGGGCCTGCACACTTCACTTTAGCAAGTAAAGATATGAAAAGCCAGTGAGGGTAAGCTAGGGTTAGTGTGTATCTGAGCTGGTGTAGATTTTTCTTAAAAACTACTAACAACGCCCTGGCTGGCGTAGCTCAGTGGATTGAGCGCGGGCTGGGAACCAAAGTGTCCCAGGTTCGATTCCCAGCCAGGGTACATGCCTGGGTTGCAGGCCATAACCCCCAGCAACCCCACATTGATGTTTCTCTCTCTCTCTCTCTCTCTCTCTCTCTCTCTCTCTCTCTCTCTCTCTCTCCTTCCCATCCCTCTCTAAAAATAAATAAATAAATCTTTAAAAAAAAAAAAAAAACTACTAACAAAAGTTGGGAGGTTTAGGATGAGAAAGCCATATTTCAGCATGCAGGAATCTCTGTAGACTCCTGCTGATAGGAAAACACCAGAGATGGATTTCAAGCAGTATAGAAATGTTTGTTGGCAAGAGAAAGCATGAAAATTAAAAGGAGGAGCAACATGGAAATAAATATGGTTTTCCCTATATGAATTGAGGAAAGTAACATGAAATAGAGATAGAGTTAAAGGGACTATCAGTGAATAGACCACGAGGGAACTTGGAACATATTTTAAACACTTGGGGCATTTTCCTAATGGAATTTAGAGAATTCTATTAAGGAGATTTAAGCAGAAGATTGTCATTGACAGATGTAGTGTTTGCAAAATACCCTACCTACACAATGGACAGTCAATTAGAGACACAAGTGGGCTTTGTGTAGTTTATTCAACTAATCTAAAATTTTATAGATACAAAATGTGTTTTAAAATCATTCCAATAAAGATCTAACAGTAAATTAAACATGACTAGTGCTTCAGGAGTAAAGTTAAGAATGTTACACAAAGGAGCCTTCCTCTGGAAACCTTCTGTATGCCCATTCCCTCCTGTTTCTGTGACCTATGCTTTTAAAGACTGAGCTCCGGAATCGTTTCCTCTTCGACTCCTTCCCAGACCACCAGGGCTCTTCCCAGTTCTACCACAGCAGTTATCACAGGTTATGAAACAGATGATTCAAACATTTTCCTCTTCTCCAGAACCTAATTCCTCAAAATCAGAAACTGTATATATTGATTTCTGAATATCAATGTCTAGAACAATGTTTCATATGTAGAACTTAATAAGAGATTTTTATAACTTAATTTTTATTAAATCAGCAGGGTCTGTGAGTTTTATGGTTGTCTAGTTAGATATGCATATTTCTGGCTCCTCATTGCTAAGAACAAGGAAGGAAAATTCATTTATTCCCTTCAATGACATTAAAAATCAGTCCTGTTATGTATTTAATGTACGTATATCCCTACGTATTCTTTTGCTGATGGAATACAAAAGCAGCATGGGAGTGAATTAGTGATTTCTTTGAAATAAACACATTTCTTCACTGACATTAGAAATCTGTCAGCCAAAAGTTTCTATCTATAATGTGATCCCAAATAATATATGTAGGAATATGTATACAGGGGTGGGCAAAATTAGGTTTACATTTGTTCATTTGGAAAGATACAAATTAATAAATAATACATTTATTATTGGAATGCATTCCTATACATTTTGTATACTCACAACTATAAATCTACTTTTGTCCACTCCTGTGTATTTGTATGTATATATGAAACTTCCTTTGACACTTTTAATCTATCCCCCCAAAATTTTGTTTATAATTATTCTTTTAAGGTGAAGTTTAAATAACAAATAAGCAATGGCAAAAATATTTCTAACTTTTAAACATTTAGACCTCTGGAGTCCAAGACTGGAGTAAGTGTCACTAACAATATTTTTAAAACTTCAAAAGTTACTCTTTGTGGCCAGTTTTAATTGTTTGGATATATGCTTTAACTTATTACCTTTTACTATCAAGTAACTTATTGTCAGCCAGCAAGTCACTGGCTGACAATATATCAATTCTTATAATTCTTAAAAATATATCAATTCTTATAATTCTTAAAAATATATCAATTCTTTTTTTGAGTCCATGACAAAAATATCTACTTCTAAGCAGTAAAGAATCACTTCCTCTTCAAAGTAAGATACTACAAAAGAAATATGATTTAGTATTTTACTTAAAACAAGCAAAATACAAAGCATTTGAAATATACAAAATAATGTTTTTTAAGACATTGGACATTATGCAACAAAGGACAGTGCTCCCTGAGAGACAAGACAGGAACAGGTGGCCCTACGACTGTCATAGCTCAATGCTTTAGGAGAGTTTCCAGGTCATGACATAGACAAGAAGAAACCATGGGAAACAGACTTACTGAGACTCTGAGACAACCCACAGAGCAAAGAACTGAACAGAAAGAGAACTCCAAAGATTTGCAGTGGGTCTTCACCTTTGGGTATTCAGCAGAGCACTGATCAACACATGCAATGAGTAAACTACCCAAGACCAAGGAAAGTACCACCCAAAAGGAGTGGAGGAAACAGTAGCAGACATTCCCACTGGGCCAGACAAACTGGAAGACATCAGAATTAACAGGTCATTGGTAAATCTTTTGATTCATTATTAGGACAGAAACAGCTTTAGTTTAAATGCTGCTCTAGTGTTGTCTAACACATTTTGGAATCAAGAACTAAAAGATTCAAACCATTGCCAAGTAATTTTTCTGCATCTCAGAGCAAAGCTAAAATATATTTATAGGAATGCAAAAATATTCAACCACCAACAGATAAAATTCAAAATGTATGGGATTGAATCTAAATTACCAGTCAGCAAAGGAGCAGAAAAATATGAATCACAATAAGGAAAAATAATTAATCAAAACAATCCAAAATGATAAGAATTCAGCTGTTAGAATTAGCAGCAAAGAACATTAAAAGATATTAAAATATATTCTATATGTTCAAAAATTAATGTAAATATTGAACAGTTAAGTATAGATATGGCAGTAAGAAAAGAGACTCAAATAGAACCTCTAGCAATGAAAATTGCAATGCCTGAGATGAAAAATAAACTGGATAAAATTAACTACAGATTAGATATCACCAAAGAAAATGTAATAAACATGAGGCATAACAATAAAATTAATCCAAAATAAAATACATACAGAAAAAGGTTATTAGAGGATAATGGAAGTGTTGGACACCTCCAAGATACATAAAATATGTACAAAAAAGATAAAAGAAATACTGGTTGAAATCAGATGATGTTAGTATCAGAGTATTCTTACTTTTAAAAATCATATTGGCTATTCAAGGTCTTTTGCATTTTGTTATAAATTTTAAAACTGGCTTCTCAATTTCTACAAAAAAATGCCTCATGGAACTTTGGTTTGGACTGCACTGAATCTATATATCTGATCTGGAGAGATTGACATCTGTCTTCTGTTCAGTTTTCTAATCTGACACAGCGTAAAATTCTCTTTAGGTCTTTTTCAACAATATTTTGTGTTTTTTAGAATTCAGATCATACACATACTTTGTCAGATTTAGTCCTATTTTAGATTTTTAAAAGCTATTTTAACTAGTGTAACTGTTCAATTTCAATATCTAATTGTTGCTGCTATATTTAAATATACCAACTTTTGTATATCAATCTTACATCCTTTGACCTTGATAAAACACTCTTGTTAGTACATAGTGTTGTAGAATTCATTGAATTTTCAACATAGATGATCATGTTATTTTATAATAAAAGTTTTATTTTACCATTTAAATGCCTACTTTGGACATGAAGACAAAAATGCACATAGGGGAGGTAATGTGAAGACACAGGAAGAACACCATCTACAAGCCAAGAAATGCCTGATGCTACCAAAGTCTACAAGAGAGTCAGGGAACAGTTTCTCCCTCACAGCGCTCAGAAGGAACCAACACTACTGACACCTTGATTCCAAACTTCTGGCACCCCAGGAAACAAATACTTCCATTGTATTGAAGGTATGAGTTTGTTTCATGTGTGTGTGTGTGTGTGTGTGTGTGTGTGTATAATCTATCTTTGTTTAAGGCACCCAGCTCATGGTACTATGTCCATGGAAGCCCCAGGAAGCTACTACTTTCACCAAGTTGAAAAAGTTCTTTTATAACCTCCTTTGCCTGAAAAATGAACAAGAATGGATGTTGGATTTTGGCAATGTCCATTCCCTGTCTATCAAGTGGACAATATAGTTTTCTTTACATTTTGTTAGCCATCTTTTTAATTGTATTAATTTATTTTTAAATGTGACCCAACATTGTATTCTTGGGACAAATGCCACTTAGTCATGATATATTTTCCTTTTAATATAGTATTGGATTTGTTAAAGTTGTATTTATTAGGTGTGTAATATGTTCTACAACTTTTAATTAACTCAACACTTTCATAAAAACTGCAGGAGAGACCTTGCTGGCATGACTCAGCTTGTTAAAAGTCACCAGTTCAATTTCCCATCAGAGCACATGCCCAGATTGCAGGCTCAATCCCTCATTGAGGAACCTGCAACAGTCAGCTAATCCATGTTTCCATATTAATTTATTCTCAAGAATAAAATAAACCCTTAAAAAACAAATAAAAACTGCAGGAGAAAAGTTGCTAAATCAAAAATACTTTTAGCCCTGTTTGTCGTAGTTCTGTGGATTGAGTGCTGGACTGCAAACTGAAAGATTGCCCTTTGATTCTCTGTTGGGGCACATGCCTAGGTTGGAGGCCTGGTCCCCATCTGGGTGTGAAAGAGAGGCAGCTGCTCAATGTTTCTCTCGTGCATCGTTTCTCTCCTTCTCTTTCTCCCTCCCTTCCCCTTTCTCTAAAAATAAATAAAATCTTGAAAATATATTTTTGTATAGCTGAATTGTTATTAATGTCTATATCTGTGTCAAAAATTGCACACTATGGAGAGTACTGGAAGTTATATAGACCTGGTAATGCTATCACTGTCCAAACATATTCTGACTCCCAAAGGAAACAGTGAGGGAATCCTGATGAAATCGTTATGTATTTTACTCCAGTGAATAATATATTAAATTAACCATATGTATTTAGTCACATCCACACATGACTTCAGCTCTCAACAAGGCTCAGAGGCTAGATCTTGTTCCTTGAACAAGAAATGCAGCATCAGAATAGTGTAGAAAAAGTGAACCAGGTTCTCTTAACTATTGATATTTAAAAGACTACACCAAGGTTCAAAGATGAAAGTTGATATCACTCAGACATTTGTCAGACTGTATCAGGCACTATTGAAATTTCTATGACTTGTTTCTTGAAAGAATTAATTATACAGGACTGAACTGACTAATGAGTAAAAAGTAGTTGTGGTAACTTTTTTGGTATTTTGTTGGCATTAAGTTTTTTTTTTTTAAGATTTTATTTATTTATTTTTAGAGAGGGAAGTGTTGGGGACCACCCTGCCTGGTATCAGAAGCTGTAACCCCCGACTAGGCTAAGGCTAAGGGAACGCCCTTGGAACTGTAAGCCAGCAAGAAGACAAAAGCTTATCTCCCTGGCAGGAGCACTGCTTCTGCTGCTTCATTCGTAACTGAACCCCAAAGCTTGGTCGGTTAGCCAAAGACGGGTAAGATTCCCCAAGGGGGGAATGATCTAAGACAGGCACGATCACGTGGGAGGCCCCCAAAAGAAGGACTTTGGGGGCTACAGCAAAAGGGGGTGATGGACCCTCGCTCCTCAGCTTTGACATAGCCTGAGTCCTCATCATCTGGGAGAAAATCTCCTTATCTCTTGGTTGCCTTAGTTCCCTTGCTCCACCTAAGCCTGAAACAATGACAGGGTGGTGCAGCTCTGTGTTGAAAAAGGTGGGTTTCCCGGGTGATCAGGCCTAAGAAAGAACATGTAAATTACTGTGAAACCTTCTTTGTTTAGAATGTTCTCAGTTGAATGAGAAGGGTCCAAGGAGGAAGTTAGTTTGTTCCTTAAAGTTTTTTACAGCTCTTTGACCCTGACTCAAAATAGGCCCTCAGACTTCCTTGTTATCTATTGTTTGATCCTTACTTCCTAGCAATGAGTAATGAGCTTTTACCTGAATTCTTATGCAAATGAAACCAATGAAAAGCCTCTCTGGAGGGGGAACAGAGCTCTCTCCCCACCAGGGAGGGTGGCCATGGCGCTCTCCAGGAGAGAGGGTGGCCAAGCACTCCCGAACATGAGGAGTGGCCCTGATGTTCCTATTCCCCCACAGGACCTGGTTGTCTCTGTGTATGTTTTTTCTCGAGTTTCAATGAGCCATCCACAGCATTCTGTGATCACTGCTGGCTGGTGACCCATGCATCAGGGAAGGGGCGGGGGGAGAGAGAGAGAGAGAGATAGAGAGAAATATCAATGTATGGTTGCTGGGGGTCATGGCCTGCAACCCGGGCATGTACCCTGACTGGGAAACAAACCTGCAACACTTTGGCTCGCAGCCTGCGCTCAATCCACTGAGCTATGCCAGCCAGGGCTTGGTACTAAGTTTTAATGTTCTATTTCCTAATAGACACAAGAGAGAAGGGTGTTTTCTTAATTTGTTTTCAACTCCACTTACTATACAATGCTTTTATCAACTGAAATTAAATATTTTAAATGGTACTTGATTCTCACTGACACTTCAAAATTCAGAAAAGTAATTACTAAGGACTCTGTAGTTTTCCCCAAAATTCCTCCATGGGAACATCTCATTTTATTTTATAGAAATGTTCTATATTTTTATTTATTGATTATTTAGAGAGAAGGAGGAAGACAGGGTGGAGAGAGAAACACCAGTTTGTTGTTGTACTGAGTTATGCATTGATTTGTTTGCTTCTTGTATATTCACTGACCAGAGATCAAACCCACAATCTAACTTTAAATTTTTTCCACTGAGATGAAATTCACATTATATAAAGGTAACCATTTTAAGTGTAAAATTAAATAGGATTCAGTATATTCACATTGTTTCACTATACTTATCTAGTTCCAAAATACTTTTTAGCACCCCAAAAAGATATTCTGTACCCTTTAAGTAGTCATTCCCTATTTCCCTTCCTCCCAGCCTTCCAGAAATCACCAATTTCTATCCTTACAGATTTACTTATCCTGGATGTTTCATATAAAAGGAATCTTGTATGTAACTTTTTTTAAGTCTTCTTTACTTACTATAATTTTAAGATTCATTTATGTTGTAGCATATATAAAGTATTAATATACTTCACTAGTTTTTATGACTGTGTAATGTACCATTGTATGAGTGTGTCACATTTTGTTTATCTAGTCACTCATTGATATATATTTGGGTTCTTTCTGTCTTTGGCCCCCCACCATGCACTTTAAATTCTCTCCCACACCCCTTTGTCTTCGTCCATGGGTCCTTCATAGATGTGCCTTGGCTTGCCCCTTCCCTTCTTTCCCCCATTACCCCACTCCGACTGCCCCTCTGTTCACCGCCAGTTTGTTTTTTATTTCCATGTCTCTGGTTATATTTTGCTCAACTGTTTTGTTGATTAGGTTCCACTCATAGGTGAGCTTATATAGTATTTGTTGTTTACTGCCTGGCTTATTTCACTTAGCATAATGCTCTCCAGTCCTATCCATGCTGTCATGAAGAGTAGGTACTCCTTTCTTTCTGCTGCATAGTATTTCATTCTGTAAATGTGCCACAGTTTTTTGATCCACTCATTTACTGATGGGTACTAAGGCTGTTTCCAGCACTTGGCTATTGTAAATAACACTGCTATGAACATTGGGGTGCACAGGTTCTTTTGTACTGGTGTTTCAGGATTGTAAAACTACAAATTATTACACCCATATCATTACCCTATTAACCACACTCAAGTAGGACTTACTCCTGCCAGACCCTGTATTTTCCCCTAAAAATTCACAAGTAATGCCTGTATCTTATTTAAATGAAATATATTTTCTTCTTATATATTTGAAAATTGCTTTGGTGAAGGACAGACTGGACTGATGATATACATACATACTCAGAGATATGATATATTGATTGTTTTTCATGTATTGATTGTATGTTGCAGGAAGTTTACAATTACTTCTAGTATGGTTCAATCTGTCTCACAATTCCCATGAAAGAGGGTTCACTTTAATGAAATGTACTTGATTTATCTTGGAAAATCATTCAAATAGCTATTACTTTTTAACAGGTTTCCTTTTCCTCTTTGCTAAGTGTGCATTTGAAGGGTTTCATTGTACCATTTCTATGTTTTGTCAAACAAGGAACAGGACTTATTCTTTAGAATGTTCTTTGCCTTCAGTACTAGTCTTTGAGAGCAGGCTCAAAGAGTCTGCTCTAAGATTTTTTCTGATTAGATTCCACAGCAGAAAAAAATAATAAAACATTAAGAAAATAGAAGTTATTATCTTGAAAAATAGGTTTTTGAGTAACACAGCATTGTTTTAATGTTCTTCTCATATAAAGAATTTAGTTGAAGACTCAAGGGTCAACTTTTTTCTTTAGTTTTAGAAATTCTCAAATATTCTTCAGTGGAAGAAAATGACAAAGCCTTACTTTGCAAATAGCTAGTCAGTAATGTACTCTCTCATCTCTAACAAAGATCACCAGGTTCAAATGCCAGCTCTGTTACCAGCAGGCTATGACATTTAACAAGTTCAATAACCTCTCTGTGCCTTAGACTCTATAGGTAAATTATAGATAGATAATGCAAGTAGCTGTCTTAGAGGGGTGTGGTGAGAATTGTCTGAAAACTTAATGTAGGGTGTCAGAATAGTGCTTAGCCCATTATAAATACTCTCTAGATATTAGTTATTATTGCATTATTATATGATAAATACTATATAATAGTAAACTCACAATGTTATAATTGTTATTATAGGTAGATTAAGGATTTTTTAAGTACTCTACTAAAAATTTATGTAGTGTAAAGTCAAGATGGCTTAAGTTGTTTCATTATCAGTTGAAAACCTTTCGGGTAGGTAAGCTAATTATTCTCTTCAAACTCAGGCTGCAAACCCTTTTATCTATGATCGTGGCTAATTAATGATAATGTTTACCAAGAGAAGTTGACTAGAAAACTAAGGATTCATAAGGAAAAATGAATAATCATTATCCAAAAATGTTCCTTCAAATGTCTATTATGCATTTACAGAAACAATGTACAATTAGTCATTGGTTATTAAAAGAAATTCAAGACATTGAATTTGACCACTGGCAGTTTGCAAGTAACAGTTCAAGTATCCATAACCATTATTTCTAAAGACAAGCCCAAGAAAACTTCATTCCTATTTGATATTTTGATATCTATCTATATGTGTGTGTGTGTGTGTGTGTGTGTGTGTGTATATATATATATACATGAAACACACATATATCTATATATACACAGAAACATATACACACATAGGTTTTATTTTTCATTTAGATTATTCTTTTGTGATTAACACTAAAACTGAAATCATGGAGTCAAATAGAAATATTGTAACTTTCTACATGTTTCTATATTTGTCTTCTATTTTTTATTGAGCCATAATAACTTACTGTTCCACAAAAACATGGGAGCAGACATCTTCCTCAAACTTTCAGCATTCTCATTATGGGGAAATACACTATTTAATAACCTTAAATAACATGACAGTGCAGTCTCAACATTAAATAATATTACTTAATATTAAGAAATTTAATATTAAGTAATGTTAATATTACTTAATGTTACTAATGTTAACTTACTTAATATTACTTAATGTTAATAATTACTTTATAATTACTTAATTATAAAATAATCAGCATTAATATTAAGTAATGCTGATTATTTTCCTATGGGTAATCAAGTGCATTTTCTCTTCTTATTTATCTTATGTCCTGTGTGTCAAGAATTTTCCCAGGGACAGTTCTGTCCTGTTGAGCCCTGTTCACTGAATCTTAGATTGGAAGGTCAATGGTGGATTCACCTCTTATCAATTTTCTCTTTTAGAATGTTCTTCAAAACTCTAAGCTGTTTATTTTTCCACTTAAAATGTAAATTTGTGTCAAATTTAAATAAAATCCAAGTAAAGTTTAACTGAATATTCAATAATCTTATAATATAAATTATAAATGACTAATATTTTGATAATCAGGTATTAAGTCTATCTTGTTATATTTTGTTTTATTTTTAAAATAAATAATAAATTATTTTCTTTATATGTAATTACCTTTTTGATTGACCCTAATTTATTATGAAGTATTTTAGTCATATCAATAAGTTTAAAGTTAATAACATTCATGTACCTTTCAGCCAGTGTACTCTTGATACTCCCCGAATGTACTTCCTGAAATGCATTTTTTTTCTCCTTTTGCAGGGATGTAATAAATTCTGACTTGAGTGTTTATCATTTACATGAGTTTCTTTGGAAGTTTCTGAAAACAACTCATAATGTTATTTTTCATTTGTGACATCTGTATAAACTGTACCATCCTGGACATATTCTGCTGAAACTTGTTTTCACTTAGCATCATGTATAGGAGATTTTTCCATATTGATACAATTTCTTTAGATAAATTATTTAATTTCTGTTTCTACTTCTTTTGACTAAATATAACATTATGCATTTCCTCATTTTGATTAATATTTAAGCTTTAGTTTATTTCATTTGTTTTTGCTATTATAGCATTTCTGTGAATATTCCTACACATGGCTACTTACATCTAAATGTACATTTCTTTATGTGTAGCTATAGAAACAGAATGAGCACTTTATTGGACATGTTTTATTTAACCATTCAAGAAACTCCAATTTATTCTACCAAGGCCTATTTACAAATTTTATCCACACCAGTGTCCTAGCCACAACAATCAGAAGAGAAAAAGAAATAAAAGGTATCTAAATTGGAAAGGAAGGAGTAAAAATTTCTCTATTTAAAAATAGCATATACTATATATAGGAAACCCTAAAGAATTCACCAAAAAACTTATAGAATTAATAAATAAATTCAATATAGTACCAGAATACAAAATTAATGTACAGAAATCTGGTACATTTCTATATGCTAAGCATGAACCATCAGGATTAGAAATAAAGAAAACAATGCCATTTTCAATTTCATCAAAAAGAATAAAATATCTAGGAATAAATTTAACCAAGAAGGTGTAAGATTGGTATTCTGAAAATTATCACTGAAGAAAGTCACAAGTAAATGGGAGGATATACCATGTTCATGGATTGGAAGCATTAACGTCATTAAAATGACCATACTACTCATAGCAATCTACAGACAAAAATAATAATCATTTTTTATTGTTTGTCAGTAGAATAATTGCTAATTTTCAGACATATTTATAAATAGAAACATAGCAATATGCCTGGAATTATAATTAAGACATAAAATTAAATAGATACAGTGTATATGATATAGTGCCAAGAGTAATAGACTGGGTGTAGTTTATATACAACCTGCTGTTAATAAGATTTGAGAATTTATTTTTGGCTCCTTATTGAATTCTACACCTACAAGGTCTGTTAGGTAGCAGCTAGGAATGAGTGGCCAGAGGGTAAATAAAGGCAGGGCCCTCACCATTACAATCTAACAAAGAACTTATTATAGGGGGCTAAAATAAAAAGAAGGCATGGCTCACCAATTAACTCAGCTGTTCTGAGCTCAGGTTGATAAGATTGCTGGGTATCCTGAGCACGGCAATCAGGAAGAGCACAGGAGGAGGATGCGTCCTTGAGAATCTGTGCTGGGAAAGGTGCTTCTGTAACAATTTCACAAAGACAAAGAGCCTTTCCTAACTGAGCAAGAAAGCCTTTGTAGCCATACATTATTCCCAAGACTTAGAAAGGGGAGAAGAGGGGTAGGTACCTCTAGAAGCCAGCTGAAGTATATAACCCCAAACCCCAATAGTCAGGGCACTTGGATTAGCCAAGTACCTGCTTGTAGATTTTTGCTGGTGTATAAATAAACTTGCTATCTCATTTACAATATGCATGTCTGTCTACAATATGCATCTCTTGTCATGCAAGCAAGACAAGAATGATAATGGGGGAGGGGTGTCTCCTGACTCACTTCTCTCTCTCCCTCCATAACAAGTCTAAACATTAAGAAAACCATCCTTGGAATCAGGCAAACCTGAATGTGCACCCTTGTTAATTTACTAACAATGTAATCCTAAACCAGTTTTCTTCTAATCCTAGGTTTCCTGCACTGCAAGATGAAAACTAATATCCCAACTTCCTGGAGCACATATGAGGATAAACTTATATTAATGCACATAAACTGTAACAATATCTTATACAAAAGAAGTGCTCAGAAGTAGGATTAGTTTTATTATAATTTCTATTCTCTTCCTCTTAAAATCAATCACAGCATTTCTACTGTTAGTTTTATTTGTAACTGTAACTGGTGATTTTATGTTCATAAAACTGCTTTAAAAATGGTGTGAGTAATAAAAACTGTGACTATGAATACGTGACAAGAATGAGTAACTGAATCATGAAAATTATTTGAAGTTTAAAGCTCATAAAGAGCCCTTTTGTGTATTTTGTATAAAATACTTTCAACTAAAATGTTTTAATCTCTAATTTTCCATAACTACATGAAAAAGCAGACAGCATCTTGCAAAGCAATTTTATTTTCCTCAGAAATGTTTAATGTTTTCATTAATGTGTTCTGACCAAAAATCAGTCTGAAGTGGTAAAATTATATCTTTTGCACATATTTGGCACCTCAGACAGTTATTTCAGACAATTAGTTCAGTACCGTCAATCAAGTGACCTAGTAACTTAAAAGGAAGAGTGCTTCTTTTATGGCATCCTCCCTTTTCGGTCCATTGGACCGCAGTTTGGCTTTCACGGGAGCCACTTGCATCACGACTCCTAAACAGAAGATCCTACTGTACTCAAGTTTTATTTCAACAGTATAATATTTTCACCAGGTTATTTTCTAAATTATAAAAATGTTTAATCATCAGCTTAACATAACAGATATTAATATATATTTTTCTTTGTAACAATTTATGAATGAAAGAGCTTCACATCACATATAATACATACAATAAAACAAAGAGTAATCACCATCCTCTTAACCACAAAAGTAGATGCCTAATTGTGATATAATCTCAACCTCATTTAGTCAGAACATTATACATTTCAAATGAGTATAAGATATATTAAATGGCCCAATAGCTCCTTCAATGTTAAATTCATCCATTGTTTAATAAAAAGATTTATTTTCATTAAGAAGATCATACACCATGACCAAGTGGGATTCATTCCAGGTATGCAAGGATGGTACAATATACGCAAATCAGTAAATGTAATACATCACATAAACAAAAGCAAAGACAAAAACCACATGATCATATCGATAGATGCAGAAAAAGCATTTGATAAGGTACAGCACCCATTTATGATAAAAACACTCAGTAAAGTGGGAATAGAGGGAGCATTCCTCAACATAATAAAGGCCATATATGAGAAACCTACAGCCAACATTATACTCAATGGGCAAAAATTAAAATCTTTTCCACTAAGAACAGGAACAAGACAAGGATGTCCACTTTCACCACTTCTATTCAATATAGTACTGGAGGTTCTAGCCACAGCAATCAGACAAGAAAAAGAAATAAAAGGAATCCAAATCGGAAAGGAGGAAACAAAACTGTCACTGTTTGCAGATGACATGATAGTGTACATAGAAAATCCTATAGACTCCACCAAAAAACTGCTTGACCTAATAAATGAATTTGGTAAAACAGCGGGATACAAAGTCAATATCCAGAAATCAAAGGCATTTCTGTACACCAACAATGAAACAGCAGAAGCAGAAATCAAGAAAAAAATCCCATTTGAAATAGCAAAAAGGAAAATAAAATACCTAGGAATAAACCTAACCAAAGAGGTAAAAGACCTGTATGCAGAAAACTACATAACACTGAGGAGAGAAATCAAGGAGGACACAAACAAATGGAAACATATACCGTGTTCATGGATTGGAAGAATTAATATCATTAAAATGTCCATACTACCAAAAGCAATCTACACATTCAATGCAATACCGATTAAAGTACCAATGGCATATTTCACAGACATAGAACAAACACTTCAACAATTTATATGGAACCATAAACGACCCCGAATAGCTGCTGCAATTTTGAGAAAGAAGAGTAAAGTAGGAGGAATCACAATACCTGACATTAAACTATACTACAAGGCCACTGTAATCAAAACAGCCTGGTACTGGCATAAAAACAGGCACATGGACCAATGGAACAGAACAGAGAGCCCAGAAATAAACCCAAGCCTCTACGGTCAATTAATATTTGACAAAGGAAGCAGCAACATAAAATGGAATAAAAATAGCCTCTTCAACAAATGGTGTTGGGAGAACTGGACAGCTACGTGCAAAAAAATGAAACTCGAGCACCAACTTACACCTTATACAAAAATAGATTCAAGGTGGATAAAAGACTTAAATATAAAGCGTGACACCATTAAAGTCCTAGAAGAGAACGTAGGTAGGAAAATCTCAGATATTTCACGCAGAAACTTTTTTACTGACTTGTCTCCTAGAGCAAGGGACATAAAGGAAAGAATAAACAAATGGGACCTCATCAAAATTAAAAGCTTTTGCACAGCTAAGGAAAACAGTATCAAAATAAAAAGAGAACCAACTGTATGGGAAAACATATTTGCTAATGATACCTCAGACAAGGGTTTAATCTCCAAAATATATAAAGAACTTACGCGACTCCACTCTAAGAAGACAAGTAACCCAATTAAAAAATGGGCAAAGGACTTGAACAGACAATTCTCCAAGGAGGACATACAGAAAATCCAAAGACACATGAAGCGATGTTCAATATCGCTAGCCATCAGAGAGATGCAAATTAAAACCACAATGAGATACCACTTCACACCAGTCAGAATGGCCATCATAAACAAAGCAACAAATAACAAGTGTTGGAGAGGATGTGGAGAAACGGGGTCCCTAGTGCACTGTTGGTGGGACTGCAGACTGGTACAACCATTATGGAAAGCAGTTTGGAACTTCCTCAGAAAACTAAAAATGGATCTGCCTTTTGACCCAGCAATTCCATTGCTGGGACTCTATCCTAAGAACACTAAAACACCAATACAAAAGAACCTTTGCACCCCGATGTTCATAGCAGCACAATTTACAATAGCTAGGTGCTGGAAGCAACCTAGATGCCCATCAGTAAATGAATGGATCAAAAAACTATGGTACATTTACACAATGGAATTCTATACAGCAGAAAGAAAGAAGGAGCTCATACCCTTTGCAACAGCATGGATGGAGCTGGAAAGCATTATGCTAAGTGAAACAAGCCAGGCAGTGAAAGACAAATACCACATGATATCACCTTTAACAGGAATCTAAACAACAAAACAAAACAAAACAAAAAACTAGCAAAATATAACCAAAGACACTGAAATAGGGGATAGTCTGACAGTGGCCAGAGGGGAGAGAAGAGGGAATTTCAGGGGGGAATGGGTAGGGATTACAGGAACAAATTTGGAGGACACATGGACAAAAACTAAGGGTGGGGGGTAATGGGGGGAAGGGGGGAGGGTTGGGTGGAGGGGCTGAAACGGGAGTAGGGGGCAGAAAACTGTACTTGAACAATGATTGAAATAAAAAAAAAAAAAAAAAAAAAAAAAAAAAAGATTTATTTTTACTTGCAATTAATAATGTGAGTCAACAGTTGTTAGCCATAGATATACCTTATTGGAGTCATTTTTTTCTGAAAATGAGACTATTTATGAATATCATCTTGCCAGATAGAAGTATTACTATGTAACACCATTTAGGATTCCATTTATTTTTTTAACCTGATGTCATATTTTTTTAAACTTCATTTAACAAGTATACAGAACTGAATATTTGACAACAAATATCTTTGTATGAAGAATGTTACAATTCTCCAGTTTCTAATTGAAATATATATGATCACCCACATTTGGTGTTTATTTTTCTCCCTACTCTTAAATCCTCTGTGCTACTAATTTATCTTCCCTAAGCAGTAAACAGCCTCTTACTTTATTTTGCAAAGCAATCTTGCTATAAAGAATGTTGCTCTCCATTCCTATGCTTTTCAAGGTATAGGACCCAAGGCCTCCAGGGTGTGTTTCCAGTAGAAATCTTATTGAGAGCCCTGTTACCTATCTCCATCCATTTGAGTTATCTGATCTTATCTTTCAGATGTTCATCATTCAAAAATCTTATTTTCCCAGTGGTAGACTAAAAGAAGTTTGTTTAGAGTGTAAAATAAGAAACATGCTTCATATATTGTCAGTTGGATTATCTGAATTTCTAGACTAGGAAAAGTTTCTTGATAATTATGTAAGTTTATTAAAGCTATATTAGTTCAGTAGGTAAAAATGGCATAAAATCACTCATAGATTGGGAAAACTATTTCTGTAAGTCTGGTTTTCCCATTATTTTTGTTTCACAGGAGATAATTACCTTGGAACTATGGCAAACAGAAGGTTTTTCCTTTTTAATTCACTGAACTTTTAGATGTTTGCATACAAACTAATACAAAATGTTATTTCTTAGTATTTACATTTTACATATATACATTTTCATAAACTCCAGACAATTAAACCACCTTTTCTTGTAGTTAAAAAAGGTGACTGCTGAACGCTGCCTTTTAAATTCAAGGTCTCTCTTTTGCATTTTACCCACACCTCCCTCCCGGCCCCAGCATGGGTACTGGCCACCCTTCCTGTGCACCATCAATGCCTGTTCATGTTTTCACAGCTCCCTTCTCACTCAGCTGCTGGCTCTACTGATCTACTCCTACCATAGACTCGCTCTGCTCACTTTAACCCTATTTTCTGTATCACATTCAACACACCAAAAACCATCTCTGGATCAATTCTAAAAACTACCTTCTTTATTTTTATGACTGGACCATGAAGAAATGCTGGAGAAAAGCAAAACTACAAGGTATGAATTAACTTCTTTACCTTCTCCAAATCAACATAGGTCTTCAAAAATTTATGAAAGCAATGAAAGAGCTTCACATCTCAGGTAATACCTATGATATTTTTACCAGTTTTTTTTTTTACCAGTTTGTTATTAATTGACTATCTTTTGGACTCATTTTCATGGCTATTCTGAGGATGGGGTGCTGGTTAAAAATGCAGACATCACAGCTGTCCTGTATCAGGCAAATCATAATGTATGGGGACAACATCTGCATTTTGCAGAAGCCCTTAACTGATTCTCATGGACACTGAAGTTTGAGAACACTGATGGTGAAAAAATGTATATACAAATATAAAAGTTAAAAATTGTAAATTAAAAAAATAAAAGCTAATGTATATATACATTAAAAACACAGAGGTAGTTAGGATACTAATAGGATTAGTGAGTTAGATTCTTCATCTTTCTTATTAGTCAATAAATTCTATAAAAATAATTTAAAGTATTTAGTTAATGTTCAAATGCATATTTACTTGTAGGTGAGAAAGACAGTCAATAAATTGTTGTCTATGAATAATAACAAAGAATAGATTTGAAATATGAGACGAGTTAGAAAACACTGAAATTTTAGAGTATTGATTATTTTTTAATATATTAATTAGCTAGTTTCTAACAAAGAATCTTTGGGGCCAAACACCTCCAGCTCAGGTTCAGGTACCATGTACTCATTCTATTCCCTCATACTCATTTCTAGCTTTAATATTACTCTTCCTTATACACTAAAAAATTCCTTTTACACCTGAAGTTTTCTATTAAAAACATTCATTTTGCCTGCCCTTTGTGATGCTTGCAAATCTTGTGGTCAGAGTGTTCTTCCTATGCATTGGTCTTTAGAATAAAGATATTTTTCACAACAGAACTCTCACAAACTTCTACTTGGTTGCTCCTCCATTAGTAACAGGCAATATACTTCCGATCAGTTTCTTCCCAGTCTGGGGTTACATGGTTGAGTGTTTTGGTAGTTTCCCTGACCATTGATTAATTTTGATGAGGAGACACTGATCAACACAGTTAAACAGAACATCCTAATGGCATTTAGCATATAATAAGCAACAGACATTGGTTGTACAATGTTCCAAGCATTGTTATATAGAAAATATCTGAGAACAGATTACAATAGCTATTTTACCAAAAAAATTCTTGGGGCCCTGACTGGTGTGGCTCAGTGGGCTGAACATCATATAAACCAAAAAGGTCACCAGTTTGATTTCCTGTCAGGGTACATATACCTGGGTTGCAGGCCAGGTCCCTGACTTGGGGTATGTAAGAGGCAACCAAATGATTTTCTCTCCCTTTCAATCTCCCTTCTTCCTTTCTCTCTAAAAATGAATAAACAAAATCTTGCTGGTCACAGGATTTTTAAAACCTGTGTATTGAAAAGATACTGAATTAGTAAAATTATACTTAATATGCATTCTCATCTTGCTAAGATGGAAAGACTTTCAAAATCACCCTTCTCCCAAGTTGCTGTTCTCTATGCTTACTAACAGATGGATGAAAAATGGATGAAGGCTAGCTTCAGGATGAAGGGAAAAGTCCATGAGTAAAAGAAAAGCATGCATGTGAGACATAGGGGCAGTTTTATCATTCTATACCTAGAAATCTGAACTACGGCCAACAGTAAAAATACTAAGATAGTCATTTGCTATAATCAACCAACTCCTAAAACTAAAACAATTTTAGATTTTAACATGTGAGATTATATACTACAGTCACTCAGGCTGTTGGCCCTTCTTCAATCCTGGACTTTCAGGGTTTCACAATCTTCTACTTGGATTCCAAACCTCCCACAAAGCCACTTTTGCCCATAAAGTGCTGCCAAATTCATGTTGCTGACAGGATATGAACAGAGATTTCCCATTCTGCCATTTGTTGCTGCGTCAAGTTACAATGACCTCTTTAAGGGAAAGGTATGTGGTAGACTCCTGTATTGAACTTCTGTCTGTACCCTTTACCTTTTAACTTCGAATTTTGCCATATGACTTGCTATAGTCAATAAAATTAGGTAAAATGATAACCTAAGCTTAATCCTTAAGATCCCTTGTGAGTTTCTAGTTGCTCTCTTGTGCTGCGTCATTGAGGGGAGAAGAATATACTCAGGCATCTGTGTTAGTCCCTGGAGGAGAATGGAAAGATATGGAGCTGAATCACCCAGCCAGTCCAGCCGGATCAGTTAACCCAACCACCTGGAGAAGTTCATGTTAACCTAGTGTAAATCAACAGCTCCGCAAAGAATCCAGAGATCTATTAGAATGAATCACTATTGCTGTAAATCACTATATTTTGGGGTTGCTGGTTTTGTAATGGGGTGCAGCCAAGAGGGGAGCCCCAAATAGGGATTTGTAATAGGATCCAGAAGAGCTTGGAGATCATTGACTCCACACCACAGGGCACACCTGCCCAGAATGCTGGCAGCTGTAGCCAATTGTGGGAGGAGCCAGAAATGGGGCTGCAGAAGAAGATTGTCTCTGGGATTTAAACCCAGTGAGGAAGCAGCCATCTGGGGTCTCTCCTTTTGGGAGCACATCTCTCTTTTGGGAGCACATCTCTTTTTGGGACCGCATCTCTTTTTGGGACCACACATGTCTCTTTGGGGACCACACATCTCTCTTTTGGGACCACGCAGCTTTGGTGCCTTGGTTGGGACCATGCGACTTGGGTGAGAGTCAGGACAACAAGGCTTTGGAAGTGTTCCCTTTTGCCAAATGGAGGGTGCTGGGAGGGCTGTATGTATTTGTGGGGAACTTTAGTTTGTGTTATTTCAAATGAATAATAAATTCCTTTCCTTTTCACTGAATCTTTGGCATTGAGAGATATCTTTCCTTTGGCGGTGGACATAACGAACCTGGGGGGTTCCTTTCAGTGAATAGTATATTGCCCTTTGAGGTCCCCCCCTTGTTGCACTGTAACAGTTTCACAGTGTTTTTGAAGCAATGACTAACTGATTGATACATGTGTCACAACGTAAACTTCCTTGAGTCTCTAAAGCCAATGATTGTTTCAATCTGGTATTCATCTTAGTCTTTATAAGCATGTACTCAGGAACTGGCTTGCAAAGATTTGAATGCTAGCTCCACTATTTAATATGGGTGTTCAATAAGTTATATAAAGGTTATTTCTGACTTAGCTCATCTGTAAAAATGGACTAATAACAGAATGAGAGCCATTGAACTGTCTGAATGATTAAATTAAAAACACAAAACATTTTATAACTTTTACCTATTATTATCATTCATTCAATCAATCTTTATTGTACATTGCTATATTTGTAATTATTTATGTTCCATTTTAAATATATAAAACAAATATATAACATAAAATAAATTTAGTGAGGAAAACAAACCGAAAGAACAAACATAGGAAAACAAGATATCGAGAATGAGTTTAATACACAAAACTCATAGAATGAAGACCTGTGTGTATGTACTACAGATTGATTGCTAATTTATTTTGAAGCTTTCAGAAGCACTATGAATAGGGAAAAGATCATTTATAAAATACACAGTACCCCTCAGATAAAAGAAACTACAACAGGTCCTCTAATAATGTCGTTTCACTCAAAGGCATTTCATGACAACATTGATGAGATAGATCCATATGAACTCAATTTTGTTTGCATCAATCAGCCTGTGATAAAATCAGTTTCATTGCATTACGAGTTGTATCCTTTAAAGTCTCAGAACCCATTGACAACAGTAAATAGGAACTTACCATAGCTACTCAGAAGGAAATTTAATATTTCCTTTCAAACATTTCCACAGAGAAGGAAGTTCCTAAGTGTATGACAGATAGTCCCAATCTTAAGGATTTTGCAGGACAGAAGTGAAGATAACCATAAATTCAAAAGATTTTATGAGCATGACACCTAAACACAGCTCAAACAAATGCACTGTGCAAACAGACACACCATTTCCAATATTATCTGCAATATTCTCAAACCCATTAGCAATTAAAAACAAACAAAAACTCCTTGCAAAATCAAAGTGTCTACTCTGCATAAAGTGTCTACTCCTTGCATTTGATCATGCGGAACTGCATTAAGTTAATTTAACTAGCATAAACTCTTGTTACAAAATTCTTTAAATCCATTCTATAGGTGCATACCAAAAAACAAAACAAAACAAAATACAAAAGCCTCTACTTTGTGGGCTCTTTACTTTTATTTTAGGAACAAATTTTATATATCCATATGATTCATGTGAAAATGTGTCAGTGTGTTTATTGAAGCTAAGTTTTAAAATGATTTAAATATTTTTAATAAATATAACTTAATAGACATAAAATTTAGAATATAATAAATTACCAATTTTCTGATATCTATTTAATTTGGAAGTCAGGGGTTAAGCTACAAAATTATTTTAAAAAATAACTGAAATGAGAAACACACACTTAAAGCCCTTAGTAAATAAAGTGGTATTTCTCTAAATAGTAAAAAAAAATTCCTTGCTGCTATTAAATAGTTTGGGGAAAAAATCATTCTGCATTATGTATGAGGAAGGCACCATGTTTGAAGAAGATATTACTGTAGCCAGAAAAGGACCGTTTATTGTGTTTAAAACAATCTTATATCTTGTATATATTTTAATTAGTTATGATAAAAGATATTAAATGCCCCAAGTTAATAAATTATATACAGGTAACATTCATATAAAATAATGTGGTTAATTTTATATTTTATTCTTCACAATATTTACTTTTTAAAAAAGATTTTATTTATTTATTTTTAGAGAGGGAAGGGAGGGAGAAAGGGAGAGAGAGAAACATCAATGTGTGGTTGCTGGGGGTCATGGCCTGCAACCCAGACATGTACCCTGACTGGGAACTGAACCCGCGATGCTTTGGTTTGCAGCCCACACTCAATCTACTGAGCTACACCAGCCAGGACTCACAATATTTACTTTTGATAATTAATGTATATTTCCTATTTCTCTAGTAAGCTTTGGCTATAAAACCAATTTTCTACAATTAACCATTTTATTTATATTCAACTTTGCATATGTGCTATAAAACTTACATATGTGTGATTTTTTATTCAAGTAAATGAGTATTATCTTAAAAATTATCATTCATTCTATTGAGTTATTCTTAGTAATTAGATAATAGTGGTAAAGCTTCTTTTAAAATACAAATCACTATACAAGCAGAGAATTATATTAGATATTTCTACAAATAATTAATGATAAAGTATAACTATGATCCATCTTCAAATTAGAAATATCTTGATAATACTTTCAATAAATACTCCTATTTTAATTAAGTGAATTATATAATACATGATTTCAATATAAGTAAATCTTAGTATTTATGTGGTTAAGATTTTTACTGTTTTGTTTATTTTATAGGACACTTGCTTTTCTTTTTTTGTTACTTTTATTATTGTTCAAGTACAATTGTCTCCATTTTCCCCACACTAGTCCCCACAACCCTACCCACCCCCACCTCACACCCTTGATCCTACCCACCTTTGGCTTTGTCCCTGTGTCCTTTATTCATGTTCCCAATGACCCTGCTTTTCTTAATGATTTGAGAGTACATGTTAAACATAATTGAATATACTATCAATAATAACAATAGTGATTCCTCTGGATATAATCTACTTGTCTTTTTATATCCGCCACTCTCATCTCTGTCCTGCTCTCTGATATATGGAAATTTGAATTGTTTTTAGCATTTTGCTATTACATGTGATGTTGCTTTATTTATTCTCACCAAAGCATTCCCTTCCTCTCCTCTTCTGATTGGGTGTGGGATTGATGGGTGAAAGATCAGATTCAGGAAGAGAATCAGTTGAGGTAGTGAGCCCAGAGGTGGTAACACTTCCTGTTTTTGCTAGTGCCTAAGTAACTCTACCTCTTGTTCGTTTACCTACCTTCTTCTCACATCTTGGTAAACAGCCAACTTTTAAAACCACCTCCAAATAAGCAGTTTGAGAGTGCATCTTGACACTGCTAGGACCTTGACAAAAGATAGACATTATCAAAGGAATTAGATATGAGTAAGTCCAATAAATGAGGTAATTACTATATGTTACAAATATAAACTTGTGTGAATTCTTTTTACTTCACTTACTTTTAACTGTAGACTTTGATGATTTGGAATGTGAAGACCTGGTGGACTAATCATGCCCTCGAAACATGTCATGTAATCCATCTTAATCAGTTATTTGAAGTGAAAGCTCTTCATTTTCCATTCATCATTTGCACAAACATTTTATGATGAATGATGATATCAGGCTCAGTATTAGGCAGAAAAAATAAACACAGATGAGTAAGACAGTTGTCAATTCCTCAAAGTTCTCACGGGCTAGTGAGGAAGTCAGCATGCAGAAAGATAAATGTGAATTCAATAGATATATGTAGGAATACTGTGGAATCTTGGTGGAGGGAACAACTAATTTCACTGGGTTGGTAAGGAGAGGTTGAGTAATGTTTTGGCGTTTGAGCTGAATTCTTGAAGGATGAGAAAACCTCCACAGGGGCAGGGTGATAGAGGACAGTTGAAGATAAACAGCATGCAGGTATGGTGTTGTGAAAGACACTCATTCTGTAGACTTCCCAATGTCCATTTGAGTGTGGCTGGAGCACAAAGTGCACACTAATGGTTGGTAGGACTGGATTTCTGCCCCTCTCTCTGCTCAGCGACATGGCTGCAGTAACTGAAAATTCACAGTGTTGCCTCAGTCTTTCTTCTCACTTCTATTAAATTACAAACAAAGCAAAATAAGCCAGTTAAAATTGTTTACAAAATAGAAGCCACAATATAAACAAAACTTTCTCCTTGGCTACATTGTCCCCTCCCCATCTACCACCTATATGTCTTTTTGCTTTTACAATATTATTATTACAAAAAGCTAAATATACTCATTTCCACTATGTAATTGCCTTTCATTGTTGTTCATTATAATTGTATTTAATATAACTGATTAGAAATTAAAATACATATAATCTTTGTGTATAATATACATATAATAAAAATAAAAGAAAACCTGCATGCATTCATGATTCAGATAAAAATATAGACTATTAACAGTATCTTCTCCCTAATCCTATCTCCTCCTCCCTAGGGATAAATTCTTCCTAGAATTTTGAGTTTATTATTCTATTGCTTTTATTTGTAGCCTTAGGGTATAATTCTATCAGTGGAATTGCTGGGTCAAAAGGCAGTTCCATTTTTATTTTTTTGAGGAAATTTCATACTGTTTTCCACAGTGGCTGCAACAGTCTGCATTCCCACCAATAGTGCACTAGGGTTCCCTTTTCCCCACAACCTCTTAAACACTTAGTGTTTGTTGCTTTGTTTATGATAGCCATTCTGACCAGTGTGAGATAGTATCTCATTGTGGTTTTAATTTGCATCCCTCTGATGGTTAGCAATACTGAGCATCTTTTCATATGCCTCTGGGCCCTTTGTATGTGCCTGTTCAAATCCTTTTCCCATTTTTTAATTGGGTTGCTTGTCTTCTTAGAGTCGTGTGAGTTCTTTATATATTTTGGAAATTTGTAGCCTTACTATAAGCGTACTGATAATCAATATATTGAATAACTTTTCAAAGATTAACATCTTCTATAAATTGAATTATATGAAGTTATGTGCATTCTGTGACATTTCTCAGTGATGCCTACAGCCATGGTTCATGAGCAGTACCTTTTGCAGAGCATTTCACTATATGGAAAATTCATAAACATCTTAACTGCTTACCATCAGTAGAAATTTGAATTGTTTCTAGCTTTTTGTTATCACATGTGATGCTACTACATTTATTTTTGAACATCTCTTCCTGAGCCTATGTGATAATTTCTCCTGGGTACACTTGTTCACCTCTACCAAAAATGGTATGATGCAGACTCTAGCCTGTAGGGTCCATGTGTTGTGGATGCAATGAACACATTCACACAGACTACAGAAGTCCTGTGGAGAAAAAGGGATGGCATGGCCATTCTCTGAGTGAGAGAGAGCCTTGACCCCTGCTTGGACAGGCTTTTATTACTTTTCTAGGCACATTATCGAGTGTGATCCTCATTTACTATGCACAGGTTCACTTTAGGTGGTTACCTTTTACAAATAACAAAGGAAAGGAAGTTGCTAATTATTACAAAGAAAAAGGATATTTGCAAATGCAAAGGAAAAAGTGGTTGAACTGGTTACACTCCATCCTTGGGAGGTTTAGCATGGATTTTAAGAAGTTACTTTAAAGATATGCAGTAAACATTTGCTACCTCAATTCAGGATGAGGGAGTTTTAGCAAAAATCAAGCCTCATACCAGCCTAGGTACAGTGCAGGTCTGATTCCCCATGGGAAAACCTATCTGTGGGCATGGGTCCTATGTGCTGACTCACTCCATGCTGGTTTGCCAAATCAGGGGCTGGGTTACATTCACCATGCCACGCAGATAGGTTCTCTATAATGATAAATTGTTTTCAAAAGCAGCTGTGCCAATCTATACTCTTCCACTCATGTGTAAACTGAACTGTTGTATTATATTATTCCTGGGACTTAGAATTATCATATTTTCAAAAATAATCTTATAGGTTAAAGAATCAATGTAGATTTAATTGTCGTTTCTGTTTAATATTGAATTTATTGGTCTTATATGTTTTCTCTTTTTTCTCAAATATTTGCCAATTTAGTTATTTGCTAATATATATGTGTTTGTGTTAGTTTAATCTAGGTTTTCAAATTTCTCTACCTTTGGAAGTATCTTATTTGCACTACTACCCTGCAAATAACTCTATGGGTCTCTCCTGGTTTTCAAGTGGCAGACATTCTCGAAAGTAACAGTGCTACACACACCCTTTCTCCTCCCCCCAACACATTATTTTCTATCTCATTATCATTTTGTAGTTTTCCTAAAAGCAATTATCATATCATTTTGCATATGTCTTTTTTATTTACACATTTTGATAGAATGTATGCTTCACTAGGACAAGGCCTTTAACGTTAGCACAGTGTCATAATTGCCTGAAAAGATAACAGAAATGTTGTATATGCTAAAGTATTATTCACTGCTGCATGAATGTATTGAACCTAGTCATGTGCCCCTCTTAACACTTCCCTTTCTAGAAAATAAACAGAAAAAAACTAAAAAAAAAAAATAGTAGTACTCAAAATAGTTTAATGGTGAAAATACTATGTTTGTGGCTTATAGGCGCAGAACCTGAATTTATTTCTTCATTGTGGAGGTTACTTGTCCACTTTGAAGCTTACTCTCATATAAATTGAGCTAATTATTAAAACTTTGTTGTGAATCATAAATAAGATAATGTTTTATAGCAGAAGATCTACAAACTTGCAAAGTCTTTCCTAGTGTTGGTTTTAATCAAACACAATTTTATCACAAATCCATTAGAAGATGTTGGTTGGAATTACATTAAAAGAAAAATTATAATTAGTGTCTTTAGTCTGTTTAAAATATTACATAAAATCCAACACACACATGAATAAAGGATAAAAGGCTTTGATATTTCTGAATTTTTCTTGCAATTTACTGGGAATTACATTAGAAATAGGAGAAATATGAATCATGATTCAAAACCCAAGGCCATAAAAAATAAGATAAAATTGTGTTTAGTGCTGTATCAGTTTAGATAGTTGTCTTACTAGAAGAACATGAGATCATTAGACTGTCTTTTTTTTTATTTTCTATTGTTGTTTAATTACAGTTGCCCCCATTTCCCCCCATTTCTCTCCCCTGCCCTACCCACCCCCACCTCCCACATTCGATCCTTCTCCCACCTCCACTGTCTTTGTCTATGGGTTCTTTAGTTGCAAGGTTTTAGTTTTATAAATCAATTAGAATTGCTTGTTAAATCACACCAAAGTCAATTTCTATAACCTCCCTAAAGAAGTACTTACAAGGGTTCCTAAAAATGCAAATGAAAGTACCTCAATATTGAAAATCTTTTGTGTTGGTCAATTGTTTCAGTGATCAGGTTTATACTGTTGTTTTTTCCATAAGAAAGTGGTCTAAAGAGGAAGAACTTCAAGTAAATGTATGGATTTTTCAATAGGTTTATAAAGATTATAAAAATAAATGCTCCATTTAAGTGCTGCCAATTTGTGTAAATATCTAAACTTTTCCTGTTATAATTATGTACCCATTGTCATAATTCAATTGTTTATTTTGAAAATATACCAAAAAACATACTTCTTTGAAAGTTACCTCTAAAACTTAAATAAAATTATCTCAACTTTGTTTCTATTAAAATTAAAATGTCTAAACATACTTTTTTATTACAACATTGATTATTTCTATGAGTTTTTATTTTTCAGTGCTTTTTCCATCTTAATAATAATGTATAGACTTTTCAAAAGGATTTAGTTAATAACCTTCATAAATCACATGCTTTTAAGTTTTTGTTTTTTCCCTATTCATTATTCAGCAAGTGGTTTTAAAACTTTAGAAATCCATTTTCTAGGTTATGTATTGGAATGGTAAACAATCCATTTCTGGTTTATGATCATTAACTCATATGCTCAGTGCCATTCATCGTCTCATCTCATGTGTCATTGAGAGCCTGAAATCACCTATGCTAATAAATCAAAGCAACAAACAAACTGAAATCATGAAGGATTGCACACTGCAGTTCTTCACTGACAATGTCCCAAACTTGCTTTTTCCCTGGACCATCAAACTGAAAATAGTCAAAACTGTGTTTATCATTTATCCCTCTGCTACAATAAATTTCTCTTCCTGACTATTCTATTTCTGCCAGTGGCTCCACCATTCTTCTAGTTATCCATGCTAAAAAATGTCATATATAAATTTTAACTCTCCCTTCTCCTTAGATAGCACTTGTCATTAAACACATCTTTAGGGCACTTTTTCTTGGTAAGGTCACTGCAGTTATTTTGTTATGACCTCAACAAACTTATTTAACTTTCTCCTTACCTCGCATTTTGTCTTTTACAAAAATATCCTAAAACAGTCACAGCTTCCACTGGCTGACCTTCTAATCAATCTTTCCTGGCAGAAAACACCCCCAAGGTATACCATGACTATATCCTCACCCTGCATATAGACTCCAACCACAACTACATCCCACCCTGCACAGAGACTCCAACAGCTTCTCTCTCCCTCCTAAATAGTCTGCATCACCCAAATTTGCTTCCAGCAGGATATAGGGGACCCAAGATGAGGATGGATCATTTGTCTACTGTCCAACAGAAATGCAAGGCAAAATAAGGAAGATATACCCTTAATTTTTATACAGGCATTTGCCTTTTTGGACTTATCATGAAACCCCTTCCTATTTTAGAGGAAATCCTTCACAATGTGTCTCTGGAGGAGGTAAAGCATCTTACACACCATGAAATCCTAAGAGAGATATTTTCCTCTCCCTATATTCTGTGAGCCAACATCCTGTGAGCAAATGACCCAGGTTCAAATAATTAGGTGTGGCCACTAAAATGTGAGTCATAAAGAAATTTCACAAGAAGGAATGGAAAATGAGTTTGAATCTGTTGGAAACAACAGAAATACATGACTGAGTACAGTGGCAAGCTCATTTTACAGAGGTCACTGCAGAGGTGGCCTCTGGCCATGGCAGTGTTAGAGCTGGGTTGTTTTATGCCTAACTTCCACTAGTTCTTGTCTACTTTCAAAATACAGTTCTCAACCTTTCTTATCCACTCAGGGAGCAAAAATACTTCCATTAAATTATTTTCTGCATGAATTAAATGTCAGTATCCATGGATTACTGTAACTGAACTGAAGACAGAATTTCCTTAGGGAAATGTGGGAATTATTTTTTTTTTTGTAAATTGGCCTTTGTGTGTCAGGAGGCAGAACATTAGACTGCTATTCAAGTATTGAAATCTAACAGCAGAGGGGAAATAGTTAATTACATAATCACCTATAGTCTTCTGAAAATGAATTAAACAAAATTGTTGTGGAAGTCTGTGAGACCCCACCATAGAGTAATATGAATGTTAAAAGGATATGAATTTCATGGTCATAGACCTGAAGGACTCCTTCTAATAATTTGTGTCAGAGTAACTTTCTATGATTACGCTAATATAATATATTCTTTTTTCCAGCATAGTAGCCAAAACCAAAGTCAGAGTTTGATTCTGAAACTTCTTAAATCACCACACCCACTGAATCATGACTTTGCACAAGTTGTGAAATGTTGGGCATTTGTCAGGAAGTAGTGAGACCACAAACACTGCAATGTAGACACACGCAAATTCCAAGAGCCCAAGACTGATTCCCAATGACCATTGCACTCCCTTGGTCAAACTAATGCTATTTCTATATCTATATGACACGATAATACCAATTCTATTTTATTTCAGGAAATTTTCCCATGACCTATCTTAGTCTATAAACTGATACATGCAGAATCATATTCTAACATGTCCCAATGTGGTCAATTGCAAAGCCAAAACTTGGAAGCCCTGGCCAGTGTGACTCAGTTGGTTGAGCATCATCTCATATACCAAAAGGCTGTGAGTTCAATCCAGGGTCAGGACACATACCCAGGTAGGTTGTGGGTTCAATCCTCAGTTGGGGTGTGTATGGGAGGCAACCAACTGATGTTTCTCTCACAACAACATTTCTCTCTCTCCCTCCCTCTCTCTTTGAAAGCAATGAAAAAAAATGTCCTCAGGTGAGGATAAAAAATAATAACAATAAAACTTGGAAGAGAAGGCACATAAAAAAAAGCTGAAGAAATCTGCTAATTTCTATTAATAAAACTCTGGGGATTATATATGAGATTTGATTCCAAAGATGTATAGAACATAACTTTTAAATGCAATGGATTTTTATGAGTATGTGTTACTAGCTGTTTTACAGATATTTACAGATATAAGAAAAATTAAATTGCTTGCTACTTTATGGAAATCTGGACTCAGGAGTGTTACATACTAAATATGGTTGATGGTATATGGCATACTATGAAGTAAAGAATCCAAAAATTTCTGGAGCATTTTAATTATACAAATGTTAGGTATGGAAGAAAAATGTATGTGGATATTTGGTAGTTAAAAGGTAGGTCTAATGGACATCTGTCATCATTTTAATTTTTTCCTACATACAAACCTTTCCATTTTGGAGAAGTGTTCCATTTTCTAATTCTTGGCAGCAGGTAGGACCCAATTTCTCACTACAATGTCAAGGATGAAGACCATGACCTCTGGTTAATCACATGCTGCTTTATAGAACTCTGAGCCTGGAGTAAACCACACACACACACACACACACACACACACACACACACACACTGGACAGAAGCCTGCACCCAGAGGTGGTTGCAACATCTATTGTATCTAACAGAGAGGAATGTGTATGGCTTCTGGGATAGCAAGTCAAGGCAGCATTCTGGTATGCTCTATCTTCATTTGTTGCTTGCTTCTCACAAAATGGATTATGACATTTATATCATTTTGTTGTTGTTAACCTGTGCTAGTTCTAAAATCTGTCCAATAAATTGCTATGTTTGCTGTTTAAGTTATCCAGGCTCACTTTTGTAATATGTCACCAAAAATTGTGATTAGTCCAGTGTTTAAGTACAGATTTTGCAAACACATTACAGTCTATGTCAGGTGTTGGAAGTGCCATGAGATAACTCATTCTTGGGAATGGAACTTGGAAGTCATTTTGTTAAGCGGAGAACTGTGATGGCAGGTGTATTAGAGTCTTTCATTCTAGACATTTTATCTGAAAAAAGGCAGTGGATGCTGGAAACAAGGCCATTCAGTGCCCTCAAAATGGGAACATTAACAAGGAAGTTCTTGAGAATATTTTTTTCTTTTCCTCATAGTTCAATAAGTTCCCTAGAGAGAGATAAAGCAACCCTGCCTTTGAAAGTCCCAAACAAAGCAAATCATACAGGTGACCTGGTGGTCCAGGAGAATAGTCAGAATATAGAGCACAATCAGAGATGTGAGATGTAGAGGTTGATAATTTCAGAATGAGTCTCAGAAACATTGTTCCTAAAATTTGCTGGCCTCAAGAAGGAGGCTCTTTATAATCTAAGCAGTGTCAATCCCTGTTTTTAGGAGAGGTCACAAAGACAGCAAAGGACTGGGCTTTCTTTATGGGGCTGAGACGGGGCCTGGTATGGGGTGGTCTATAATCTGGCATTCATTCTCCAGTATTAGTGGTTCAGTTTTCTACCTATGCCCTACTCTCCTGGCAAACAATACCTTTCATGACTCGTTCAATATTCCATGCACTTTCCAGATGCTGGCTTTTATCTCCTTATTTATTAATACTGTCATTTGTTTTAAAGGACTGCTGCTGTGTCCTTGTGCTCCAAAATCCTATCTACCTATCAGGAAAATTCAATGATAAGTTCTTCTGTGAAGTCTTAGGTGATCTTTTTAGCTGAAATCTTTTTCGCTGCTAAATGTTTTCAGCATTTTGTACAAGAATAAATGTTGTGGCATTGGTTAAGCAAGAGGCTAAAGTCTATTGATGAGTGGCAGAAATCAATCAAAGCAGGGAAAAGGCCTGAGGTATAAACTTACCCAAAAAATTCAGAATTGATAACCTCAGCACTGAGCCTATTAACTGGATCATTACACACAGGCAGGGGGAAGGGGGCTGAAGCCAGGAGCCCAAACACCCAGACACATCCCACACCATCCCCCATCAGCATCCCAGAAGCTGAGAACAGCTTCTTTCTTTCTTACTCTCACTAGTAAATGGAAACTCTTGCCACTATCCGAGGCCTGATTCTCTACTTGAAGAGCTAGACAGGGCTATACACACACATGATTATTGCTTGCACATGGGTGGAACAGGGTAGACAGGAGTTGGGAACTGTAGTTCTCTTGTGGTGTATTATTAAAACACTCTTACATTAATTATTAATGTAACATGGTGCAGCCAAGAGGGGGACTGTAAATAGGGATTTGGAATGGGGTCCAAAACTCAAAATATCCAGGAAATATTAGAAAGATATATAGGATGTCCTTAGCCATCCCCCCACCCCCACCCCCTCCACTCCACCACAGGTGTGAGTTGGGGGAAGAGACACATGGTGCAGGAACATGGAGAGCTGTTTTGCATAGCACCAGCTTTGCAGCTAACCTCTGGCATGGTCATTTAACATATCTATAACCTTTAACTGGTTGCATAGATATGTTAAATAGCTGTGGCCATGCTTTGAGCCAGGGAGAAGGGAATGACTTCCACCCAAGATGTAGCTGGGGGGCAGTTGCCCCTGGTTACAGTGCCTGTGTGAGAGCTTGGAGAAGATTGGCTCCATGACATAGGGCCATACCTGCCCAGACTCACTATGGCAGCCCAGAAAAGCTGGAAAATATGGGAGTGCTGGCAAGTGTAGCTGATTATGGGAGGAGTCAGAAATGGAGCTGCAGAGGAAGGTTGGTGCGGCGACTTAAACCAGACACAGCAGCCATTGAGGGAAAAACCACTTGGCTTTTGCCAGAGTGGCGACCCCCACTCCACCCCGCAGCTTTGGTGGAGGGGAACTCCACTAGGCTTGATCCTGGTCAATGACGTAGTTGATGGTGTCGGGAGCCTGAATCTACTTCTTTTCCTAAGATACAGTGCCCCAAATTAGGCCAGAGGGAGAAGGAAGGACTGTGTACATCTGAGGGTATCCTAAACGACTTTGATATTTTAATGAAGACATTAGGTCACTACTTTAAGTCTGTATAGCTTTAAATAAACATTTCCTTTCCTTTTCAAAAATCACTGGCATTGAGGGACATCTTTCCTATGGCGGCAGACAATGCAAACCTAGTGGGGGGGGGGCCTTTTGGATAGTATATCGCCCTCCCCTGCCCTTGGCCCTGTTCTGTAACATTAAGGCAAATAAAATTTACTCTTTCCTTTTGAGTTTTCCACAAAGCACATGCTGTATGTGTAGGAGAAGCTCAGTAAAATATTTGTAAAGAGATAAATGAACAATTCTCATTATAAAATTTATTATGTATCTAGGTGGAGGAATTAGAGCCTATTTAATCCCCCATATTTCCTCTTTAGCATCATCTTATACTGTAACTATAGAAATTATTTCTCATGCTCTATTTAGATTTAAAACTCAGAAAACAATCACTCTAGTTCACCTTGACCATGTTACTTTTATCTTTGGCTAGTGCTTTAATGCATTTTTGTGAGTAAATTTTAGTAGTAGAATTAAACTTTTCTTAATTATACACTCTTAATCACATCAAGCTCAAATTTGAGTGACTTCCACTGTATTTCTGTAAACTACTAGGGGCTGGTAATTATAACACATTTCACACATTAATGTAATAAAATTCCAAATAATAAAAACAGATATTATAGAAAATGTAGTTAACTCCTCATGAAAAAAATCTTAATGTCTTAAATCAAAACTGCATCTTCATTTTCTTTATGTTTATGTTTGGGGAAATAAATAGACCAAGGAATTGCTATATTCCCAAACTGCATGCCTTTAAGGAGCAACATATTACCATCTGATTGATTTTGTTCCAGGCAATTATGTTGAAATGGTCATCCTTAGAAATAAAGAGTGACTGAGTTGTTTAATCAGGACTTAAAAAAAAATTTAAAAATTCAGAGAAAAGATGACAAAGCTATAGTATCAATGTATGATTTTTTATTTAAAAATTGGAATTTTTTGGCATTATGACTATTTACAGCCTAAATAGTAATTAACCATTACTTTAATTTTATATGAGATATTCTTCAATTTCAAAAAACAGTTTAATAATCTATCTAGGTGGTGGCACAAACTAGAACTGTTGCATTTCTATTTTGACAATTATTATAGATTTTAGAGGATTCAAGTATATTTTAATCTACCTTACAATACTGTTGATTATGAAAATCATATCCAGCCAAATGCAATTTTCTAATTTAAATACTTATCTGAACTTGGGTATAGCAGGCCCCCCCCCAAAAACAAACACACACAGAATTATCTTCCGGAGGGCAGGCCCCTTGTAGTAGGGGCTTAGTGAGTGCTCTAGGGACACATCTGTATCAGTGTTGTTGTGAGAGACAGTAATTGACTTCAGTGAATTTTTTTTTTTTTTGCAGACTCTTTGAACATGTTTGCCCACTTCATGATGAGTGATTTATGACAACACCTGCCCACACTGGACTGAGTGTTCAGCAGTTTTTGACCAAAAAATGCATGACCACTGTGCCCTACCCTCCCTATTCAACCAATCTCACCCTACGTGACTGTTTGTTTCCCTGGATAAAAAAAGTCCTCAAAGGGAAATGTTTTGCTGATGTGGAAGAGGTGAAACAAAAAACTGCAGAAGCACTAAAAGACATCAAAATCAACAAGTTCAAAAACTGTTTTAAACAGTGGGAAAAACATCTCATTAGTTGTTTTGCATCAAATGGAGAGGACTTTGAAGGTGAAAGAAGTTTGACCTTGTAAGAATAAATACAAAATTTCTTATAAATAAATTTCATTTTGGAGGGCCTCCTTCATATTAAATTGAATTTCAAAATCCTAACAATGGCATTCCCTATGAGCTAGGTAATTTAAAAAGATCAATATTATTTTGTTTATTCCTTGCAGTAAGCCTTAAAAAAAACCCTCAATTTCAAAGCAGTTTAATAACTTGCCCAAAATCAAACAACTATGATATAATTTGAAATTATATTTTCTAAAATTATATAAGTTTTACTGATAGTTTATTATATTTTATTATGTATTATACTTATATATAACACACACAGTGAACAATTTCATTTATCCAGCATCAAGAAAATTTCTCTTTTTTAAAATTTTTGAATGTTTATAGTAAGATTTACATATTAAAACATTTTCTTCTCAAATATTGTGCAGGACAAAAACTCAAATTAATTTTATTTTTCACCTTATACTTTCTTCCCCCCAGCAATCACCACACTGTTGTCCGTACCCATGAGTCCTTTCTCCTTTTTACTCAATCCTTCCATCCACTAACTCCTCCCCACACAGAGATGTCAGGCTACTCTCAATCTATGTCTATCTCTATGTGCCTAGCTAGTTCAGTTTGTTCATTAGATTCCACACAGGAATAAAATCATATGGTGCTTGTATTTCTCTGACTGGCTTATTTCACTTGGCATAACACTCTCCAGGTCCATCCATTCTGTTGCAAAGGGTAAAATTTTCTTCTTTTTTTTATGGCTGAGTAGCATTCTATTGTGTAAATGTACCACAGTTGTTATATCCACTCATCTACAGATGGACACTTAGGCTATTTCCATATCTTGGTGATTGTAAATAACCCTGCAGTAAACACTGCAGCACTTAAGTTCTTTTGAATTAGTGTTTTGGGTTCCTTCTGATACATTTCCAGAAATGGAATTGCTGGGTCAAAAGGCAGTCCCATTTTTAATTTTCTGAGGTATCTCTATACTGTTTTTCACAGTGACTGCACCAATCTGCATTTGTGCCAACAGTGCAAAAGGGTTTCCCTTTCTCCACATCCTCATCAGCACTTGCTTGTCAATTTATTGTTGATAGTCATTCTGACAGGATGTTTTGATTATTATGGCCTTGCAGTATAGTTTGATATTAGGTAACATGATTCTTTCAACTTTGTTTTTCTTTCTCAAGATTACTGTTGCTATGAGGGGCCTTTTGTTGTTACATATAAATTTTGGGAATATTTGTTTTAGATCTATAAAATATGTCATGGGAATCTTGACAAAAATTGCATTGAATCTATAGATTACTTTAGATAGTATGGATATTTTAATTATGTTAATTTTTCCTATCCATGAGCACAACATAATCTTTCACTTATTTGTATCTTCAATTTCTTTCTTCAGTGTCTTATAATTTTCTAAGTACCAGTCTTTTACATCCTTGGTTAGATTTATTCTTAGGCATTTAATTCTACTTGCAGCAATTATGAATGCAGTTGTTTTGTTAATTTCCCTTCCTGTTAGTTCATTATTGGCATATAAAATTGCACCTGATTTCTTTATATTAATTTTGTATCTTTCTACTTTGCTGAATTTATTTATTCAGTTCTAATAACTTTTTAGTGGAATCTCTGAGGTTGTCTATGTACAATATCATGTCATCTGCAAATACAGACAGTTTCACTTCTTCCTTTCCAATTTGAATAGCAATTATATCTGCTTCTACCTTGCTGTGGCTAGGATTTCCAGTGCTATGTTGAATAAGAAAGGTGAAAGCAGACATCCTTGTTTTGTTCCCAGTCTTAAGGGAAATGCTTGTACTTTTTGCCCTTTGAGTACAATGCTCGCAGTGGATTTGTCATATATGTCCTTAATTATGTATCAGTATGTTCCCTCTATTCCCACTTTGCTAAGAGTTTTAACCATAAATGGGTACTGGTGCTTATCAATTGCTTTTTCTGCATCTATTGATATGATCACGTGGTTTTTACCCTTCATTTTGTTTATGTGGTGAATAACATTTATTGATTTAGTATAGCAAATGTTATACTAAACTTGCATTCCCAGACTATCCCACCTGACATGGTGTATGACCTTTTTGATACATTGCTATATTTGATTTGCTAATATTTTGTTGAGGATTTCAGCGTCTATGTTCATCAAGGATGTTGGCTTATCATTATTTTCTTTGTAGTGTCTTGATCTAGTTTTGGAATTAGGATAATGCTGGCCTTGCAAAATGAACTTGGAAGCCTTCCCTCACATTGGATTTTATGAAATATGTCGAGGAGAGGTGTTAGTTCTCAGAGTGTTTGGTAAAATTCACCTGTGAAGCCATTTAGTACAGGACTTTGGTTTGTTGGGAGTTTTTTGTTTACTGCTAAAATTGCAATAGTTGCAATCTGTCTATTAAGATTCTCTGATTCTTTCTGATTAGTCTTGGAAGGTTATATGTTTCTAGAAATTTATCCATTTCATCCAGGTTGTCCAGTTTGTTGGCACAGAGTTGTTCATAATATTTTCTTACAATCTTTTATATTTCTTTGGTGTCAGTTTTCATTTCTCCTCTTTCATTTATGATTTTATTTATTTAGATCTTCTCTCTTTTTTTCTTGATGAGCCTCATTAAAGTTTTGCCGATCTTTTTTATCTTTTCAAAGAAACAGCTTTTGGATTCATTTATCTTTTATCTCTTTTCTTTAGACTCTATGTTGTTTATTTTTGCTCTGATTCTTATTATTTCCTTCCTTCTACTCACTTTGGGCTTTATTATTCTCTTTCAAGTTCCTTTAAGTGTGAAATTAGATTGTTTATTTGAGTTTGTTTTTTGTTTTTTTTTTTTGAGATAGGCCTGTAATGCTATGAATTTCCCACTTAGAATTGCTTTCCCAGTGTCCCGCAGATTTTGGATTGTTGTGTTCTCACTTTCATTTGTTTCAATGGATATTTTGATTTCTTCCTTGATCATGTTGTTGACCCATTCATTGTTTAATAACATGTTATTTAGTTTCCATGTCTGTGTGTCTTTTGCAATGTTCTTCTTATAATTGATTTATAGTTTCATAACATGGTAGTCAGAGAAGATGCTTGATATGATTTCAACCTTCTTAAATTTACTGAGACTTGTTTTGTGTCCTAACACATGTTCTATCCTAGAAAACGTTCTATGTGTACTTGAAAAGTATGTGTATTCTGCTGCTTTGGAGTGAAATGCTCTAAAGATATTAATTAAATCTATTTGATCTAGTGTGTTGTTTAAGGCCACTGTCTCCTTGTTGATTTTCTGCCTGGAAGTTCTATGTATTGAAGTCAATGGGGCGTTAAAATTCCCAACAATTACTGCATTTCTGCCAGTCTCTCCCTTTATGTCAAGATTTGCTTCACATATTTAAGTGCTTCTATGTTGGGTGCATAAATGTTTACTAGGGTTATATTCTCTCATTGGATTGTTCCCTTTATCATTATCCTTGTCCTTCTTTGTCTCTTACTATAGCCTTGGTTTTAAAGTTTACCCTAGCTTTTCTTTCCTTTCCAACTGCATGAAATATCTTTTTTCATCCCTTTATTTTTAGTCTGTGTGTATCTTTCAATCTGAGGTGGGTTTTTAAAGACAGTATATAGATATAGATAGATATAGATATAGATATAGATATAGATGATATAGATATAGATATAGATATAGTGTGTGTGTGTGTGTGTGTGTACTATATACACACACACTATCTTTTTTCAGGCCATAAGACGCACCTAGGTTCTAAAGGAGGAAAATAGGAAAAAAAAATTGAAGCAAAAAAGGTGGTAAAATACTTAATAACATAAATAACATAATATTTCACCAGTGTAAATGTAAACAAAACTCAACAGCAGCATTAACAACCATTATTCCTCCCAGATTGGGGGGTGCATCTTATAGTCTGAAAATGTGCATACATATATGTATACCTATACACACACACACACACACACACACAAACATGTTTTGTTTTCTTATCCATTCAGCTATTCTATGTCTTTTGGTTGCAGCATTAGCCATTTACATTTAAAAAGATTATTGATACATATGTATTTAGTGCCATTTTATTTTTAGACTATGTTCCTCTGTTTTTTCTATCTCTTTTTCCTCTTTTTCTTGAGGTAAGCTCCTTTTTAACAAACTCCTTTAGCTTCTTCTTATGTGAGAAGCCATTTTCATAGTCAGTTTATCTATGCATTCCATTATTCATTCCCAAATGTTTGATGAGCTATTGCTGTGTTCCAGAAACAGCCCCAGGTACTTGCATATCATCAGTAAATAAAACAAGCAATGATCCACACCTTTAAAATCATATTATTAACAAACAAAACATATAATGTTTAATGATGATAGATATTATAAAGAAAAATCATGTAAGAAAGAATAGAGAACACTGGGAGCAGGGCTCCAATTTTAACTGGAGTATTCAGAGAAGCCCAGACTGAAAGGAGATACCTGAGGAAAGAGCTGAATAAAGGGATGCCGACAGGAGCACGTTTGTCTTGAGATCCTTCTCTCAGCCTTCCCCTGATCACTATGTATTTCAGGAATTCTGACATAGACAAGTAGTATCTAGGTGAATTTGGCTAATAGTGGAAAATAAAGAGTAGGGTAAAAGAAGACAAGATGTTCTCTCCCCTTCTATTTTAGTACCCTTGCAGCTGCCTTGTTTCTGTGACTCTGGCTCCTATGGTGGGATTAACTATGGTTCAGAATTTTTCTGATTGACTTCAAACTTAAGTTCTGATAACATTATGTCTTTCCTTTGTGTCTCTTGCTCAGGACTAGATGGTGTCTTCCTGTTGCTAACCCATGTTCTTAGCACTATCATCTTTTATATAACCAAGTCCATGTGATAAATCTCCTCCAAAATATTTTTCCTTCAAAATATTTCAGATGGTGTTTTAAGAAATTAAGAAAGGTTATGAATCAATATTTGGACTCTGATACTATAAAAAATGAGAGAACAAGACTCCTGGCCATCTAAATAAACCTTACCCTGGACTTTGGGAACAGCAAGTCCAGGAGCGTTCATGTTTTTGATCAGTATGCTACAATAAAGGTTAGCATCAGTGACATTTAGAAGATTTGATATTCACTAAACAACTACACAAGAAAATATTATTTAGTTTTAAAGCCAATACTACAGGCCACATTTTAGGATTATTCAGATACTTAGAGTTAAAAAAAGAATGATTTTGAAACTGTGCAGCTTGCTGAATTTACCAGATTACAAACTGACAACAAAGTATTCAAACTACATTTGAAATAGATCTAAAAAATAGAAAAGATACATATTTCTGCTATTTATTTGTTTAACTGGAATTTATTGAGTTGTCCCTTCTTTTCAAAGGAAAGCAGTATTTTGGTCTTAAAGAAAGAAAAAATAAAAGGAGAGATTTGTGTAACTGCAAATGTTACACAGAAGAGAAGCACTTGCAGTTTACTCATCCAGAGTCCAATCTATATCCAGAATCACTGCCACCACTGCTACCACAGTCTAACCCCCGCTATCCCTGCTGGTGAGCGGCTGCAATGCAGAAACAGCCTCAATCCTACTCCTTCTATACTGATTCCTCCACACAGAACTCAGAGCCAACTTTATAAAATAGAAATCAGACAGAGCCACTCTATCTGTGTTGACTCTGATTGTTTCTTTACATGCTCAGAATAAAATACCAAGTTCCTCCTTTGGCATATACCATATGGTCCCTAGCTCACTCTCAATATCATCCTCAATTCTCCTACTACTTTTCCCTTTACTTTCTGTGACTCCTCCCTTAGTCACCTTCCTATTCCTTCACTGTGCCAAGCACATGCCTATCTAAAACATGAAGTCTTGCTCTTCTCTCTTCCTGGAATTCTTTCTGTTCATTCACGTATCTGGTCTGGTCACTCCACACAGAATTCATGTCTCTGTTTAGATGCTGTCACCTCATAGAGCTCATTCTAGACCATCACTCTCCATCCTTTGGGTTATTTTAATTTTCTTCATAATGTTTACTTCTAACTGCAATGTAGTATACATTTTTCTAATGTTTTCCTCCCCAAATAACATGTAAGTCCCTGTAGAACAGAAATTTTGCCCGTTTGCTCATAGCATAGAAGTGCATGGCACACAGATGATGTGCAATAAATTCTTGGTAAATTTATTAACGTATTAATTTCACCTATACACACTGTCAAGTAAATGATGTGAATCCCAGCGGACCACTTTCTAGCTTTGAAAACTTAGGCAAATAAGCAAACTCTCTTTTAAAAAATGGATATAATGACACTTATTTCATATGCAAAATGCTTATAATGTTACCTAGCCATTTAAATGCTTACTGAATGTTACTTGTATTTTAATTTTGTTTTTATTATGTTATTGTTCATGTTTCAAACATGTGTTATTATATTCATGTAAGGGGAAATGTACATAATATGTAATATATGCATAAATATAGGGCCTTCATTACTCTATGGGTATCAGATTCCTGGCTGTAATGAGATTTCCTGAGGAGGCAAAAGTCCTTACTACCCAAAATTATTTACTTTTGAAATGTTCCAAATTTCCCCCAAAACACTTCACTAATACTTTAGTTATAATTCATAATCTCATCTAAATTTTATAATTCAAAAATATTTTCATAATATTTACTTTCAATTTTCCTTTTTCACTTCAAGTTAACTTTTCTAATGACAATTATTTTCAAATTATTCAAATTTTCATTGATCTTTTGCTTGACTTCAAGGGAAATATAAACACATATGGATAATGTTTAGGAGGAAACTAAGTTAAATGTGTCAATAAGCTTTCATTTTTTAATTTTCAGTGGTAGAATAAACCTAGATGAATAGAATTTACTTTATTTTGTACTTTGCTTTTGAGGGAAAAAGATAAAAGGTGTGAGAGTGTGAATCATATTAGAACATGTGCCTTATGATCAGTAAATATTCAACCTAATCTCCCACACCTTTTCATGTAGAATCCTCTTCAATTACAACTTACTTCCACTGATGGATATTTGCACTTACTATGTTTGAACTTCCTTTGGTAAATCACCATATTACTTCCTATGGGTTCAACCACAACAAAACCTTATCATTCATTTATTTTTTGTTCTGAAACACACATAATTAAGAATTTGAACATTTAATCAGATGTGTTTGCATTGACCTGGGAAAGATATTCAGAGGATTGATTGATTTTACTGGGAGCAAATGTCCTGGCTATCAGCCAAATCTTAAAATAAAGCCCTATAAATTGTGGTAGTGCAGAATAAAAAGGCAGTAAAGTACCATCAATATTATTAGCCTAATGGCAGTCAAATTTTTGCTGCTCTTGCTTATGGGAACTTATCTTCGAATACTTAAAGTTTTCTAAGTTTATTAATAAATATAGCTCAAGTCCCATTACCTCTATTATATAGATTACAAGACAGTTTTATTGGCATTGGATATGGATTCATTTCATGTGAGTGTAGGCAAGGTGTGGACAAGAATCTTACAAAAGTTCACACTATCAGGGGACTGATTAATCTTACAAAAAGGGAAAAGATGTTTATTATTCTCTGAAATACTTGCTGGACATCTACCAAGAAGACTGATGTCTCATTATTCGATATGTCACGACAGTCCCCCCTTATCTGTGGTTTCACTTGCCACATTTTCAGTTACCTATCATCAAGGATGATCCATAAAACACTCAACAGAAAATTCCAGACACTAACAACTCATAAGTTTTAAAGTATGCACTATTATGAGCAGTGTGATGAAAGCTCGTGCCTTTCCACTCTGTCCTGTCTGAACATGATTCATCTCTTTGTCTAGAATATCCACACTGTAGCTGCTTCCCACTCATTAGTCACTTAGTAGCTAGCCCAGTCATCAGAGCAACTGTTCTGGTATTGTACCACATGTGTTCAAGTAACCCTCATTTTACTTAGCAGTAGCCCCAAAGTGCAATAGTAGTGATATTGAAAATCCAGGTATGCTAAAGAAAAGCCATAAAGTATATATGTGTAGGACAAAGCATAATATATATAGGGTTTAGCACTATTCTTGGATTCAGGCATCCACTGAGGGTCTTGGATCTTATTTCCCATGAATAATGATAATAGGTAGAGGAGTGTCAAAAAATAATAACAGATACAACCAATGCAGGCAGACTCAATACAATTTTAATATTAAAAATCACATTCAGGAAGAAAATCCACATAAATATAGTCAATTAATCTTTGACAAGGAAACAAAGACAATACAATTAAAAAAAGATAGTCGTTTAATAAATGGTGACAGGACAACTAGATATCTACATGTTAAAAAATAAAGTCAGACACAGACCTTATAAACCTTAATAAAAATAAATTCAAAATGAATTAAGACTGAAATGTAAAGTAAAAAAAAAAACACTAAAAGACTTCTAGAATATAACATAGAAGAAAACCTAGATGACCTTACATATTAAAATTATTTTTTAGATAGATCACGAAAGTCACAATTAATGAAAGAAATAATTGATAAACTGGATTTCATTATTCTGCTTTTGGAAAGACACTGTCAAGATTATGAGAAAATAAACACAGACTGGGAATAAATATTTGCAAAATACATATCTGATAAAGGACTCTTGAAAATATACAAAGAACTCTTAAAATTCATTAAGAAAACAAACAACCTGATTGACAAATGGGCCAAAGACCTGAATGAACACCCCACTAAAGAAGACATACAATGGTAAATAAGCATATGAAAAGATGTGCCATTTCATATGCCATGAAGAAAAAAGTAAGTTAGAACAAGATATCAAAACACAGTCCAAAATACAGAACACTATAACACCACCAAATACTGGTTAGGATGTCGGCACTCTCACACATCACTGGTGGGAATACAAACTGATGTAGACACTTTGGAAGAGAGTTTGGAAGTTTCTTACTCTTGCCATATGCTCCAGCAATCATGCTCTTTAGCATTTATGTAAATTATTTGAAAACCATGTCTACACAAAAACCTGTATGTGATGTTTTATAGCAGCTTTATTCAAAATTCTGAAACTTGAAAACCACCGGGAACATTGGGGATCTTGATCCCCAACATATGTCATCAGTGTTGGTTCATATAAACTCTTATAAAAATTAAAAAAATAAATAACTACCAAGATCTCCTTGGTAGTTTCATCAATGTCATTGTAGACTCATCAGTTTTAATAAATGTACCACTTTGGTCAGTAATGTTGACAATGAAAGAAACTCTGTGTAGGGGTCATTGTACCAGGTATATCAGAACTCTCTCTGCTTTTTATTTGATTTACTGTGAAGCTAAAACTGCTCTTTTACAAAAGTCTATTTATAATGGTAAATAAATGAAAACAATTAAGGTAATAAAATGAAAAGACATAAAAAGGTCTCTGCAAATAAATAAAATCTCTAAACAATAATTCAATAGATGACCTCAAAATAATGATTATCAATGAGATTTATATATTTGGTTTGGAAGACAAAGTAAAAGTAGCATGTAATAATACAGAACAAAAATATTTAAAAATATATTATGCATGCAAATACAACCTGAAAAAGAAGAAACATTATTATGGTAAGAAAAATATATCCTTGATATAACAAGAACTCATAAAATATATTTCTTTTTTATTGGCCCTGGCTGGCGTAGCTCAGTGGATTGAGCACGGGCTGGGAACCAAAGTGTCCCAGGTTCAATTCCCAGCCAGGGTACATTCCTGGGTTGCAGGCCATAACCCCCAGCAACCACACATTGATGTTTCTCTCTCTCTCTCTTTCTCTCTCTCTCCCTCCCTCCCTTCCCTCTCTAAAAAAAATAAATAAATAAAATCTTAAAAAAAATACATTTCTTTTTTATTTATGATAGGAAAGGATTTCTTAAACAAGATAGAATATGTAGTGGCCCTATGGAATATATCAATAAAACCACATAAATTATATTGTTTTATTAGTAACACAAGATCAACATAAAAGATGAAAGTCAAATTGAGAAAATATTCACAGCATATAAGAAAGAAAATAACAACTAAACTCATACACTAACAAGAATTCTAAAAATTGCAAAAGAATAAATGACCTAATAGAAAGATGAGAAAACTATTTTAATAGTTTATGTCACTATGTCTCAAGAAAATGTAAATTAAAACAAGATTGAGATATTGTCCATTTGTTTCCAACACACTAGAAATATGAAATGAGTTATTAACACCCAATAGAGACAAGGATTGAGGAGATTAGTACTGCCATATATTGCTCAATGGAATATAAATAGCATCTCCTCTGGGGAAAATAACCTCAAAGGAGTAACCCCACCCATTTATTTTCTGTATTCCTCTTTATTGCATATTTGTCTGTTATCTGAAACTCCCAATTTTACTTAGTTTTTCTGGATCTGGTCTTCCAACACTGCACACAACAGGGGAACAATCTTACTGAAGAAATTGATGGTATCATTAATGTGGTCATTTGGGTGGTTTTCTATAAAAGGATTTAGATGCTTCAGTGTAGGATAGAGAGGGCAGAAAGTTTGCTTGAACATTGCTTTTGGTTTGGTTTGATATTTCCAAGCAGAAATGAAAGAAGCAAAAATAGAAAAATGTTAATAATAATAACAAAAATGTAAAAAAAAGACAACATATTACATGTTAATTAGAAACAGGACTAAGAAAAAATGTTTTCATTAGTAGTGAGAGAATAGCTGGGTCTGTGGGAAAGAAGTTTTCTTGAAGTCAAAGTACAGTAGTGGTGGGAAATGTTGGCCAGGTGAAATATAATAATGAGATCATTATCAGAGGAAGAAATTTATATATTAATTATTCCATAACTCAAAGTTTTCAATAATGAAAATGTCTGAGATGGTCAAGGATAAGCTCTAAACTCATAATGTGCCATGCTGGTGTATCCATCTCACCAGAATGGAACTAGGGAAATAAAATATTTTCTTTTGCAGAAGAAAGACTGTTCAAAACAGTCTTTCTTAAAGTAGATGCAGAAGACTGTTCAAAAGGTAATTCGGTATCAATAATTAGTAGTAGATATAAAGTCAAATATTGTAAGCCCTAAAAATCTGATTATTTTTACACAGATGAAGGACTCTAACATACCTTTGAGAACATCTCAGTGTATCATAGGAAATGAGGTCACAGAGTTTTAGTCTTAGAAAGGAAAATGAATGAACTCGGAAATTAAAATATAATTAGCACAGAATAAAATTAAATGGTAACCTGGTCAATGCTGGTTGAGTCTCAACTGACTTTCACTCTGGCCAGTCTCATTAAAATAATAAAAGCTTTTGTGTAGAAAGTTAGAAACCAAGGGAAATCTGTAGGTCCTTTTTTTTTTCCTATTTATAAAAGGTGCAGTATTTCTAGAGAATTGGTTCAATTAAAATTGGATATGACCATGGAGAGTTCCCAGGGAAGTTTCTGGAAAGTGCTACATTATGGTTGCTGAAGGCATAAAGGTCCCATCAAGGATCCTTTAGACAAAATGGTTATATTCTTCATTATAAATATCATCATTGTAGTAGACAACAAAACACAGCTAATAATACCATTTCTTTATATAATAATTAGCTCTATTATAACCATACAAGCAAAATTTTAAAAGAATATTTAGATTTTATGTAGTTTAACTCTCATAATAAAGATAATTTTTCTGAACATGTCAGTAATTTTCATGAGACTATTAGTTTTGTTCTTGTTCACCACTATACTCTGATGCCTATCAAAGCACATGGCACATTATAGGCACTTAGTAAATAATTATTTGTTGTACAACTAGATTTTTAGTGATGCTGCCTGCTTTACTTAAGTTGGATGCACAATTGGATACCACTATAATCTACTTCCTAGATAGTATAATTTACACTACTCCTCTGACTTTAATGCCTGGCACTCTTCATGGGCACACTTAAGAGTTCATTTGTTGATTTTTGCCAAGAATCCTCAGGTAAGCAGATCTTGCTTTTGAACGTAGCCAGCTCACTTTTACTGGTGGAGAAGAATGGTAATCATGCAAATGGAGAGCTCACTCCCTGTTGAGCCAGCCACTTCCATTATTACTTGTATGAAGACTAAATCTACTGTCCTTCCCTACCTTCAAAATATTGCCAATAATTTATATACTATATACAATTACAGTAACATTTTAATCATCGAGTAAATAATAATTATAATGTCAATTTCTAAACTTACCTCATGTTCTTTTCACACTTGAGATATTAGTATGCTGTACTTCTTTTTTCCTTTATTTTACATAAAGTAAGCAAATTCATATTCTGTGAGCATATATTTCAGACTCATTGCCATTTATTTTTTAACACTGATGTTGAAAGTCAAAGGTAGGATGTTCCCAAATTCACAATCCCCTAGGGATCTTTTCTTCTTGACTGTACTCTGGTAAAATAACACTATGCTATTCAATTTAATTACTTTTCTCTAAAAGTTGTTCTAACTGTGTATATTAATATAAAGTTTCTTCAATGGATTTTGTCCTAGATAAGTTACTGAAAACTGCATGACTTTCTACTACCATCTGACCCTCTCCTAAGAAAAAAAAGTACCAGGTCGATAGGACTGTGTTCCCAATTTCCAATGCAAAAGGCTGAGAAATATTCATGTAAAATGCAAAAATGCCATATGATTTCACACATATGTGGAATCTAATGAACAAACTGAACTAATAAGCAAAACAGAAACAGACTCATAGGTAGATAGCAGGATGACAGCTAAGGGAGGGAAGAGGTTAGGGGGTGGAGAGATTGACCAAAAAGGAGAAAGTACTCATGGATGTGGACAAGAGTGTGGTGATTGTAGGAGGGTAAAGGGTATAAAAGGACTTATGGTAATAGAAATAAATACAATAAAATACAATTAAAAAATAAAGTGCAAAGATCGTAAGTGAATTACAAATACATATGTTTTTTAAAATACCAATGGTTGGTGTGAAAAATAACTTGTTAAAAATTAATCTCCAAAAATGATTTTGGTTAAGAGTATACTTCATTTACTAAAATATTGGAAGCTCCAACAAACATCAAGAAATTGCTCTGCAAAATTAGATGAATAAATAAAATATTTTTGCATATTTCTACACTTTTAATAACATATTGGAGAAAAGATAGTATCAGGATATGAAATAGTTAGAACTTGGTCATTTAAATGCAAGATTAATGACCAGTAATGGCAATAAATAAAGAAATGTACAGTAAATTAAATGAATGAATGAATGAGCATAAGGCCTTTAAGTCTATCTCCTTACTTTGCCATTCATTTCTTTATATTCCTCACAAACATTTTAATAAAATATTCAAAATTAAATGAAATAAAGTGGAGAGAAAATGTGAGTAAATACATATTTGTGTTAAAGTTGGTTTCATTATGTCTATAATATTTATGCTATTAAAAGCAAAAACATGTTTTCTGATAATAGCAATAGCCCCCTCTAACAGATCAATCTATATAAACGTTCTTCCTCTTTTTTCTCCTATAATGCTTCATGTTCAAAGCTGAGGGAAAATACTTAATATGCCAAAAACCAGTGTGGAAAGGCAGGATTGCCCATTTTAAAAGGCAAAAATAAAAATGCAGCATATCAAAAGTTTAATCTCCTGCCTTCATCTCTGTTAGGACAAATATTGAGTTGTTAGAATAAAGGAATAAAAGAACTCTCCGGGTATCTTAATTAATTGAATATTGTCTAGCAGTTCTCTTCATAAGACTTATGAAAAATGTTCCCCTTGGTAATTTTAAATCCATTTTTATAACTAGTATTTAGTTGTATTCTTAAAATGAAACCAGCTCCTTTTTGTCTGCCAACACCAATTTTCAGCTCAGCAGCTAAAAATCAGGTCCAGTGCTTTAAAATCAGCAGGTTTGATGTCAAGTTGTAATAACTTATGAAAATTCTGTAATAATTTCACTCAAGGAAATTAATTTCTCCTAAATCTGATATTTGTTTATATATTCAAAATGCTTTTTTTAAAAGATTTTATTTATTTTAAAATAAATGTATTTATTTATTTAGGGGGGGAGAGAGAGAGAGAGAGAGAGAGAGAGAGAAACATCAATGTGCGGTTGCTGGGAGTCATGGCCTGAAACCCAGGCATGTACCCTGACTGGGAATTGAACCTGAGACACTTTTGTTCACAGCCCATGCTCAATCCACTGAGCTATGCCAGCCAGGGCATCAAAATGCTTTTTTATTCAGTGTTGACAAAAATATAGATACTGTGCTTATAAGCTGAAAATTATTAATTAGAAAGTTATTTGAAATACAAAAGCAATACTTTTTGAAAAATTTTTCTAGTATACTGAATACCTATGTACAAATGTCCTTGCAAAATTATAAAATAGGATAATATTAATTAAAATTTGTATTCTGTTTCTTGACTAAATCTTCATCTTAAAAAGTTCAAGTGCATTTAGTTCATCTTGTTTGTATTAATACTATATTAATTATGATAATCACAGTAAGAAAAAATACTTGATTTATATTCATCTATTATGAATAGAATCAAACTAAAAAAAACTGCTAAGTTAAGAAGCTATTTTTAAAATTTCTGAGCTGTTTATGAAGGGACTTACTTTAAAATTTTACACTCAGTAGTGAAAAAGAAACTGAAAGTGTTCCAGATAAATTTCCTGACTTTCAGAGCATTCAAAATGCCTAAACTATCAAATTACAAGTGTTCTGTTTGTATACTCATCCCTCTGTTAGTTGATAGAGATCTATAAACTATCATGAGATGGAAACTTCCCTCAGAGTCTAAAACTTAGTTGAAAAGATGAGAAAAATAAAATAAAATATGAATTAAAAAATATATAAATTAGAGACAAAATGGAATTTTAAAGAGAATATCAAATAGTCACAGAATTGTTATGTTTCATAGCTCATTGGGTTAGTATCTGTCTTAGTCTGCATGGGCTCCCATAATTAAATACCATAGGCTGGACGGCTTAGCCAATAGAAATTTACTTTCTCACACTTCTAGAGACTGCAAAGTGCTAGATCAAAGTGCTCTCAGAGTCAGTTTTCAAGGAGGCCTCTCTTCCTGACTTGAAGACAGCTACCTTTTCACTAGGTCCTCAGATAACCTTCCCAGAAGTAAAGGTCTGGTTTATGTTTCTCATCTTGTATAGGCACTAGTTCTATCAGATTTGGGCCCCACCCTAATGTCCTCATTTAACTTCAATTACTTTCCTAAAGACCATCTTTCCAAAGACAGTAACACTGGAAGTTAGGACTTCAACATATGAATTTTGAGGGCACACACAATTCAGTACTTAACAACCTATATTTAATTTCAAAGAAAAGGCACCTGATTTCTTCATACTTAGAACTATTCCCTGGAACAAGGCAGGAAAATCAATGTAGAAACATAAAACCCATCTCCAATGAAACTAGGTTATATATGTAAACTCCTAACTGAAAAATAAGAATGACCTACCAAGTGTAAGGAAAATTAGTAACCCAGTGGGATCCCATCAAGAAAGGACAGCTTCAGCTGCTGGTCTCAGACAAAACTGGCAGAGGGTTCAGCTATGTCCTACATAGTGTAAATACAGAGAGGTGCACAGGATACCTTAGCAAGTCAACTAAACACCTTATCTAAAAAACCAAAAGGAAGGAGACATTCACCAAAGATAATCAACCTCTGCTTCCGAAGACAAATTCTAAGCACAGAAGCATTCACTGGAGAATTATAAAAAACTTCTGTAAAATGCTGAAATGTTTGACACGATAGAAACTATTGAAAGCACAGGGGAAGAAAGGAACATTTTCATTAATAATGCTAAGGGAGGGAAATACAGAGAAATATAATTCATGAATATGGACACAATTACACTGCAATTATGAGCCAATAGAATTCAGCAAGCAAATAATAAATGCAACTAATATTGTAGTTTTCATCAGAAGTTTCAGGATGGGTCACTATTTGAAATATTTTAATATATCTCACTATACTTCCTATGATAAAGAATACATATAACACAATAAAAACCCTGTTATAAAATTGTAACAAAAAATGGGAAAGTAGGAAATGTCTATCAGAATGCAGAATTTTTATTAGAAAATGCATTACATGTCCACCAATGGAATTGTTACAATTAAATTATGGCATACTCATACAATGCAATGCTGACTATCTAATACAATAAAAAATGGGTTCTTGTATGTACTGATATGAAGCATATTACTGAATGAAAGAGCAGAATAGTGTGTGTATACACATACAAAAATGTTCATTTTCATAAAAAGAACAAAACTAAATAAGTACATATACTTGAATTTATAGATTATTTATAGAATAATATTACAACAATCATGGGTAAACAGGAATTGAGAAAAACACATTTCATTGTATATTCTTTCCTAGCTTTTAACTTTTTAGCAATTATATGCATTACTGACTCAAAAGTAAATTGATTTTTTATATATAAAAGCTAATGTACAGTGGCAGGAAAAAATGTGTAAGTCAACTTGATTCACAGGCAAAGGAATAGTAAAAAGAAAAGAGGAATAGAGGGACCAGTAAGCACAAGTATATTGAGATCACCCACTCTAAGACACAGCCTGATATGACTGCTTCTAAGGATTGTGACTTGGGAGCTACCTGTAAATTGAAATAATTTATACCTCTTTTACAAGCCATAGCCCTTTCTTTACTTGCCCTAAACTTTACACCTTGAATTATAGTAGTTAATTTACATATTTTATTATAACTTAGTGCCTTTCCTATACTATTAACATTTTTGTTAACCTTTTTTTTATTTCATATTACCTTTTGCCTTCCTCATTTTTTTAATTTTATTTTAATTGTTGTTCAAGTACAATTTTCTATCTTTTACTTCCATCCCAGCCCACCCACCCAGCCCTTCCCACCTCCCTCCCATTTCCACCTGCCCCTAGTTCTTGTTCATGTGTCCTTTATACTTGTTCTATAAACCCTTCCCCTTTGCCCCTGAAATTCTTCTGAAATTCCCTCCCCTCCCCCCTCTGAACACTGTCATCTTCTTCTCTATTTCAGTGTCTTTAGTTATATTTGGCTTGTTTCTTTGTTTTGTTGTTTAGGTTAAAGCTGAGATCATATGGTATTTGTCTTTCACCACCTGGCTTATTTCACTTAGCATAAGACTTTCCAGTTCCATCCATGCTGTCAGAAGACTCTCAAACTCTTTTTATGAAGCCAGCATCATCCTCATCCCAAAACCAGATAAAGACACAATAAAGAAAGAAAACTTCAGGCCAATGTCACTGATGAACACAGATGCTAAAATCCTCAACAAAATATTGGCAAACTGTATCCAACAATACATTAAAAAGATCATACATCATGACCAAGTGGGATTCATCCCAGGGATGCAAGGATGGTTCAATATTCACAAATCAGTAAATGTAATACATCACATAAACAAAAGCAAAGACAAAAATCACATGATCAGTATCAATAGATGCAGAAAAAACATTTGATAAGGGACAGCACCCATTTATGAAAAAAACACTCAGCAAAGTAGGAATAGAGGGAGCATTCCTCAACATAATAAAGGCCATATATGAGAGACCTACAGCCAACATCATACTCAATAGGCAAAAACTAAAATCTTTTCCACTAACATCAGGAACAAGACAAGGTTGTCCACTTTCACCACTTCTTTCGATATAGTATTGAAGTTTTAGCCACAGTGATCAGACAAAAAAAGGAAATAAAAGGCATCCAAATTGGAAAGGGACAAATGGTCATTGTTGGCAGATGACATGATAGTGTACATAGAAAATCCCATACACCCCGCCAAAAAACTGCTCGACCTAATAAATGAATTTGGCAAAACCTTTCTTGAACAGGTAAAACAATATCTATCCTCAGGGAGTCTTCACTCAGCCGTGATTTCCTTTAGAAAGCTTTGATAGTCTAAATTTTTAGTTTTCCAAGAAATCCATTTTGATTCTTCTATGAATCCCTTTATGCTACCACATGTAATAACCCCAATTCACTTTTTACATGTCCTTTTTTTCCCTTCCATGCCATTAACTTTTGAGGAATGAGCATGTCACATGCTATGTGTCATTTAACTTGACTGAAACCCTCTGAGACAGTGACTGTCCATATCCATATTCTGCTAATGAAAAACCTGAGGCCTCAGATAATTAAGTAACTTGTCCAAGTCAAAAGTAATCAAGGCTGGATTTGACTCAAAGCCATCTGATTGTATGGTTGTACACTAAAGATTTATGCTGTGACATTGCCCATAATTTAATACTGATATTAACTTCTACAGTTGTGGTGCTAAGAAAACACACATTACTTCTACTATCAAGTAAGAAATCCATGGATTTATTCTTGGAAGGAACAGCAATGTCATTCCTTATCTAAGTGAACTGTACATATGAGATGACTAGTATTTTTAATCTTAGTCTAAGTTTTGAGCACATAAGATGCTTTCAGCTGGTATATTTCGCTTCAAATTATATTAGAGAGTAGCCATAAATTAAGCTATTCAAGGAAACAGTATTTCCTAAATTTTCTGCTGTAATTTCCTAACATGATGAGGTTATGATGTTATAATAAAAGTATAATGACTCAGGGTTTCCTTTATTATATCAATTAGAATAGTTTAATGTTTTAATAAGAATACTAAATATATATTGAAGCTAGCTCCAAAGAGTTTACATAATTTTCACTTTTTAATGTCACTCAACTATGAATTCAATTTCTGTTATTTTAAAGTATTTCAAAATTATTCTTGCTCTTTTGTTAACATCTTAATAACCCATTCTTGTGTAGCTTACTAAATTATTCCCTCTTTGAAGACAAGAACCAAATTTATAAATCATAATCCAAAACTTATTTTAGATACTTACTATTTCATAAAAGAAAAATAATAATATGAACTGAATTTAGATAAGTTACTTCTCCTAAAGCAGGGATGTCAAACTCATTTTCACCAGCAGCCACATCAGCCTCGTGGTTGCCTTCAAAGGGCCGAATGTAATTTCAACTTCTTAACAGTTAAGGAGCAGTTACATTTATACAGTCCTAAAATTATTTCAACCCTTTGAAGGCAACCACAAGGCTGATGTGGCCCCTCGTGAAAATGAGTTTGACACTCCTGTCCTAAAGGTGTTTATTCCTCTCATTTATCATTCAAAATACAAATTTTAGTTTTTATCAAGAAAAGTCCCAGAAGGTTTTATTTCTATATTTGATTTCAAAATGTGATGGTAATGAAAACCTGACTAAGAATTTAAATATTTTGACTAACTTGGTTTTGTTAAACCAGGAGTGAAAAATATATGGTGATGGAAGATGATTTGACTTTGGATGATGGGCACACAATGCAATATACAGGTCATATATCATGAAAATGTACAATTAAAATCTATATAATCTTAACCAATGTAACCCCAATTAATTTAATTAAAAAAGGTAAGTGGCTTATCAAGAGTTATTAATATTGTGCCATTCTTACCAATAAAATATATGTCATCAAGTTTCATTATCAACCTTTTTATCTAAATCTGCAACTTATAGTAAGAATATATTATGCCTACAAAATAATTTTTAAGATGATGAACATCATCAGTTTACCATTTATTGGTATGCCACCAGGAGAACACTCAAAAATAGGATTTTCAATCTGCTCTCACAGCACTTAACATGTGCAAGTAACTAAATTCAAGTCAAGAATATTGTATCAAGGCATTTTTCTAAAGAGCAGCTGGTGCGGAGTCTTAAAATTCAGCTCAGTATCAAAGAAATAAGATTAAAGTGAGCCTCAGTGGGACTGCTAGCTTCTGTTGATTGCCAGCAGTCACGAGACCAGCTTCAGGATTGTATACTGTTTCCTGTCTTTCAATTTACGCGATTGAGGGAGAACATATGTTTTTGTTTGGCTTTATTTTTTATTTTGGTACCAGAAGATTATTCTAACTGTATTCTCCATTCACTACTAATAGTTTGAGTCCTTAGGGAAATAACATTTTGAAATAGAGTAAAAAGATTAAAAATTATGACCACTTCAGTGGACTCTTTCCTGGAGCAGCTTATTTGGATGACCTATTGTGCTAGTCTCCCTAAGTTCAACTCAAACCTGCACACTCTCTTAAATTCCTAATATTAGGAATATAAAACCATACCATGAAAATTAAAAATAAAGTACATCCTCCAAAAAACTTATTCGCTTCCAAGTATACCACCAACACATTTACTTTAAGAATCAACTATTCTCAGAGTATTGTATTTTATATGGTTGGTATAGAGTGTGAATATTTAAAAGAATTAAAGTAATGAACACAACTGTTGCATTCTAGTTTGACATTTTATTTAGAAACACACTTGGCTTTCCTGATGCTTCTAATAGCTTAATCCTTTTTTTAATGTAGATTTTTTTATTTCTGAAAGGTGTCAGCACATTTAGCCCAAATTTGATTGTAACATCATTGTAATGCTTGCAGTGCACTGCTAAGTGCATGTGCAGTAGGCATGCTAAGTATATGTATAGCTATTATTATATAATTGCTTATTCTTTTTTAAACTTTTTTACATTTTATTTTAATTGTTGTTCAAGTACAGTTTTCTATCTTACTTCCATCCCAGCCCACCCCACAAGCCCTCCCCACCTCCCTTCCATTTTTACCCCCCTTAGTTTTTGTCCATGTGTCCCTTACACTTGTTCCTGTATACCCTTTCCCTTTTCCCCTGAAATTCCTTCCCCTCTCCCCTCTGGTCACTGTCAGCTCTTCTCTATTTTAGTGTCTTTGACTATATTTTGCTTGCTTGTTTGTTTTGTTGTTTAGGTTCCTGTTAAAGGTGAGATCATATGGTATTTGTCTTTCACCGCCTGGCTTATTTCACTTAGCATAATGCTTTCTAGTTGGATCCATGCTGTTGCAAAGGGTAAGAGCTCCTTTCTTTCTGCTGCATAGAATTCCACTGTGTAAATGTACCATAGTTTTTTAATCCATTCATTTACTGATGGGCACCTAGGTTGCTTCCAACACTTGGAAGCATTGTGCTGCTATGAACATTGGGGTGCATAGGTTCTTTTGAATTGGTGTTTCAGGGTTCTTAATCCTTAATATCATCACAGATCAGTGGTCATCAATATGTAAAACAAAATAGACTTTTGGTTATGCACTGTAATTGCTAAATATTAAAAGTGCTTATCAATGCTATCTTAGAAGGCAGCATTTCAAAGTGAAATATCTCATACCTTACATCTTCTCAGAATATTTTTAAAATTCCTAGTTATAATCTACATATTATTGTAGTAAAAAATATTGTTGCTTTTTTAATTAATGTAAATTTAATTTAATTAGTGTAAATTACAATCTCAGAATTGTATCATTAATTTTACATTTTTCAGATTGTAGTTTATGACAGAATGACTAAGATCAGATGGAAAGTCCTAAACTGTAATATCTAATGTGGGAATCATTGGTTGCATAAGCCCCACAGTATGTCTGAAGGTACATACTTCCCCGCCTCTTTTTGTATAGATTCTGGGTTCTTTTTTACTTGGTTAACACTTATGCTCTGTAATGATGCTGTCTTATAGCTACTTCATGACTAATTTCCCAGTCAGTAAATTCTACTTAGCTTGATTGTTACTCACAGAGAGCAGAGTTCAAGGTTGTATCATTTTTATCAATATTTTTATGTTTGCTATGTTGCACACATTTCTATAAAATCCCCTGCAAAAGTACTTGGGATTCCCAGTCCTGCTTTACCAGGGAATCATGATACTTCATAGTGTGTGTTTCTTCTTTCAGTGCATAAAAGAAAACACAGTAGAATTAGAGAAAAACACAAGCAATTCATTAAAATATTAAATTATAAAGTGTATGAACAAGTTATTACATTATATATTGCATGTAATATATAATATTTCATGGAATATGTGATTAATGAAATATACATGTATTGTTTCTCTTTTTAAATTTTTTTATCCTCACACAAGGGCATTTTTTAACTGCTTTTAGAGAGAGAAGAAGGGAGAAAAGGAAGGGATGGAAACAACTATTTGAGAGAGAAATATTGATTGGTTGCCTCCTGTAAGAGCCCAGACTGGGGGTTGACTCCACAATCCACTAACCACAACAGTTCCCAACCTTTTAGGCACCAGAGGCTGGTTTTGTGGAAGATGGAAGGAGGCAGAGCAGAGCTCAGGTGAGCTTTGCTCCCTTGCCTGCTGTGGAAGAGGCAGGGAGGAGACAGGAGGCAAGCTTTTCTTATGGCCCCAGGACTGGTCAGCAGCTGGGGGTTGGAGACCCCTGAGTTACAGGACAGTGTTTCATTCTAACCAACTGAGCCACACTGGCCAAGGCACATATGTTATTTCTATTGGAAATATTAAATCCATCTAAAAATTTTCATCTTTATTTATTTAAAAAATCCTAATGTCTCCTTCCATCACCATATATTTGACCTCCTCTGCTCTCTTCAACCTCCCCCTATCCCTTTTCACCTTTGGTAACAACCATACTGTTTCTGTGTCTATGAATTGTTGTCTTGTTTGTTCATTTATTGCTTTCAGTTTTATATCCCATATATAAGTAAAATCATATAGTTGTTGACTTTTTCCATCTGACTTATTTTGCTTAGCTTAATATTCTCAAGATTCATCCATATTGTCATAAATGGTAGGAATTCATCTTCTCCTATGGCTGAGTAGTTGACTTTGGGTGGTGAACATATAATGCAATATACAGATGGTGTATTATGGAAATCTATACTTGAAGCATAGAATCTTATTAATCAATGTTACCCTAATAAATTTAATGGTGTATGTTCCCAGTGTGTGTTAATAATGTGTGTTACTCCAATAAATTTGATAGTGTGTGTTTCTAAACAAAAATCCCAATGTTTAAAAGCAGATTTTCAATGATATTCATATTTTTAAAAACTGTAGTGTGAAAAATAGATCAATAATGCTTCCACAACCTCTATTTTTTTTACTAGTTTTAAGAATAATTATTATAAAAAAAATAAAATAAAGCTATGCTGCAAGTGATAAAGTTAGAGAACATATCTTGATCTTTGGTCTTATAATTCTTATTATTAATATCCTAGAGTATAATTCTTAAATAATAAGTGTATAACTACTATAAAATTCAATAAAATATGTGACTCAGGTAAACCAGCTCTGAATTTAGGCTACCTAAGGAATAGGTATATTGCCTTGAAAACTAATAAATTATTGGCTAATTGTGAACTAAAATATTTATTATCATAATTTGAAAGGAACATACAGGAACTTTAAGTAATATGTTATACATTTATAAGGCAGTTAAAATTTTAGATTGTTACTGAATACACTGCAGTCACCTTTATTTATTAATCTTGAAGAAGCTCTAATTATTCTAGCAAGCCATTTGTGTAAAAACACCACATCTCACACTGACATAGACCATTATAATTAAACTATAACCAGTCCTGTAATCACCTTGCAAATACATTGTATCTACCAAGCTAGGATCATTAATTTCTATATACCAGTGTATAAAATGTTTTTCCCATGTCACTACAACCAGCTTGAACCCTAAGACACCATAAAGGAAATTTTTAGGCTGTATTTAATGGATTGGCTCTCAACTTCCCCTTGCCATATACCCCAAATAACCCATTCATGTTAATTATTTACCAATGTTTTATTATTTTTATAAATATACTTTATTTTTTTAAGATTTTATTTATATATTTATTTTTTAGAGAGAGGTCGAGGGAGAGAGAAAGAGAGGGAGAGAAACATCAATGTGTGCTTGCCTCTTGCACACCCCCTACTGGGGATCTGGCATGCAACCCAGGCATGTGCCCTGACTGGGTATTGAACTGGCGACCTCCTTGCTTTACAGTGTGGTGCTCAATCCACTGAGTCATACCAGGCAGAGCTTAACCATTTTTTTAAATGCCTTACAATGGGTTTCTAAGTCATGTTCAAAGGATCAGTAAATAAAGTTTCTTTTAAAAATTTCCTAGTTTAAATGGCACTGGTAAATAAAACTGCATTTTAAAGATATTTTGTTTGAATCTAACCATTGTCTCAATTCAAATCCTACATATTTCTATCAAGTCCACATAAGCATGATTAGAAATCAGCCTAAAAGTCAATTATATATATCTTACTTAAAACAAAATCCCTATATAAGTTATGCATGGAATCCACTGACTACTATAAAGTGATAAATCAACAATTATTGCATCAATTAAAAATCATCAAGGTAGACAGTCCCCTTGCAAATTATTTTATCATAGGTGTTGGATTTTCTCATTAATTTTCACATAGGAGATAATAATACTGTATGTAGTAATATCAAAAAGATAATATGCATTAATATCTTATTTTTGTTCAATATTTTACCAAACACTGATGACAACACTGAAAGTAATTAATTTCAAACCCATACAGTTTAATTTTTAAAAGCTCTGTAGTAGTCATATAAAAATTAAATCATTGAACACATGATATATCATCAAATCTAACAAAGTGGGTGAGTATAGTGAAAAGCAATTAGATGTTTATTTTTAATTATGAAAAAGAAATAATAGTTACGGTATGTAGAAATAATATAATAAAAATAAACATGCACAATGCAATTTAATAGAAGATATATTTACAACTCTGACTACTTAATTTATGCAAAGAGATAGTTAGAAAGTAAACTTATACTTTCCACAGATAAGATAAACCAACAGGATCTTTAATGTATCTTATAAATGTTAGTTTTCCCCATAGGCAAACTAATGCTTCTGATTAGCTAAGGTAAATAGGAAGTGATAAGCAATTACAAGGGGTTCTCAGTGACAGCACTTTCCCTTTTCAAACAATAAAAATTTAAAACATAAACACATTGTTCTATACACCCAGAAAAGAATAAGATTCCAGAATTCAGACTGTGTTTCACATTTGTCATTGATTAGCCAAGAACTATAGAACTTAACTCTCATTCCATATTAGCAAATCATGTTATAATAACTGCCTTAGGGAATGTAAAGGGTACCTTAGAATTTCCAACAAGATTAATTTTGAAATAAACTTTTTGTCCCCAACTCTATTAATATAAGGACCATTAATCTTGAAAATTCATCGTATACAACAAACCCCTATATTTTCCTATATTTATGATACATTTTTTATTGCTGTTCAAGTACACATTTCTGCCTTTTCCCTGCACCCCAGCCCAACACCCCAGCCCTTCTCACCTCCCTCCCATTTCCACATGCCCCATTGTTGTCCATGTGTCCTTTATAATTGTTCTTGCACAGCCTTCACCCTTTTCCCCTGAAATTCCCCCCTCTCTCCCCTCTGGTCCTGTCAGCCTGTTCTCAATTTCAGTGTTTTTGGTTACATTTTGCTTGCTTGCTTGTTTTGTTGATTAGGTTCCTGTTAAAGGTGAGATCATGTGGTATTTGTCTTTCACTGCCTGGCTTATTTCACTTAGCATAATGCCTTCCAGCTCCATCCATGCTGTTGCAAAGGGTAGGATCTCCTTCCTTCTTTCTGCTGCATAGAATTCCATTGTGTAAATGCACCATAGTTTTTTGATCCATTCATTTCTTGATGGGCACCTAGGTTGCTTCCAGCACTTGGCTATTGTAAATTGTGCTGCTATGAACATTGGGTGCATAGGTTCCTTTGGATTGGTGTTTCAGGGTTCTCAGGATATAATCCTAGGAGTAGAATTGCTGGGTCAAAAGACAGATCCATTTTTAGTTTTCTGAGGAAATTGCACACTTATGATACATCTTAACATTTAACAGAGCAAGAGAAAAAGTGACTAATAGTTGGGAGAAACATGACATGAGCCACTTTGCATTTTCTCATTATGTCTTGTAAGGCCAAAGTCATTTTACATACACACAAAGTAGATACTAATTGTATAAAAATGTTTGAAGTTTATTGTCTAATTTCATGGATACAACAATTGTGTGAGCAACAGAGTCATATTCAATACTATTTACCCTCATCTTATAGATCAAGAAACTGGATTAATTTCTTGTGCAAATGTCACACTCAAAAAATGTTAAATAGCACATCACAAAAGGAATTTCTTGATTTCCAGCTTATTGCTCATTTTCCAGCATAGCTATGACTAGCATACAGCTTCAGTGTGAAACTTCCTACATACATTTACTGCAGCAAAACAAAGTAAGCATGGGAAGATTAGTGAGTTCAAGAATCACTAACTTTACTCTTACTTTACACAGAGTTGGCTGTCTTAGTTTGAATTCCCATTTCCCTCTTTGCTTTGTCGAGTTCCATTTCCTCTTATAATACTTATTAACTTGCATAAATGAAAAGGTCTGCTCCTGAACTTCTGAAGAATCTATCGAGCATGGTAATTAATTTGCACTTATTATATGAAGTCCTGTAGTGCTTTGTAACTTTACATGTACTTTTCATTTTACCAACTAAGTTAAAAAGATTAAACAGTTCAATGTTTATGAAATTTCTCATACTGCCAATCATTTGCTTCTCTTCTCTGTTGAATAGTTCTCATTAAATTTCCCTTAAAGGCTATATCTGCACATGTCTACCTTCTACACGCTGTAAGAGTCTGTAGAAGTGTGATGACTATCATCCAGATATCTCATCACCTAGAGTAAGAAGAGCTAGCTAGCCCTCAACAAATAGTTCATTAAGACATACATATTTAAAATATAGACTGAACAACAATGTTTAGTCTATATTTTATCATTGAATTAACCAAGCATCTCTTCAAATTAAGTTTTTAAAACTAAATAATTTTTCATATGATATTCTAAAAGAAGATTAAAGGTAAAACTTGAGAGTTGAAAATATGTTTGTTTTCATTAGTTTTGGAGAATTACCTTGAACTTTTATTGGGAGAAAAGAAGGATGAATTGGTGATAATAGTTTATCTAGAAAAAAATTAAGTTTAACTATGCTGCTAGATAAAAATGTTGCATTGATGGTATTTGTGGAAAATTTATACTCCTAACAAAAAAATTTGTTCAAAATGTGTTTTGGAATTGGAGAGGAATAGTTTTGTGATTAGTTAAGACCACTCTTTTAAAATTACAAAGCATTTTTTCCCATCTAGTATATGAAGAAGACAAAGAAAAATCAAATTCAAGATGAAATGACTATGTGGTTTTCTCAACAGGTCATTTTCAACAACGTTAGGAAGAGAAGATGACCAAAGCAAGAGGGTAAGGGGCCTGGGAAGAAGCATACCAAAGAATTTTTTCAGTCAGAGCAAGCCAAAGGATCAGTTTGGGTTTCTTATCCTTTATTTTCACATAGAGTAGAACAGTCATTTTCAAGCAGAAGAGGAGAGAATGAAAAGACCCTATTATTCAGATTTAGCAGTAAGTCTTTGCTAAACAGACAACAGTCATATTGGGAATAAAAATGTTTTAATTACTCAGAGAAAGAGAGAGAGAAAATAAATTACTATAATGTATCTCTGTAACTTTCATTTTAAAAGCTCTAAAATGCTTGCAAATTTGCTAACTACTTAGTTGTTATGGCCCTTGAAATTCACTCTCTCTCTTTAGTAGCATATATTCCGAACATGGATAAAAATGTTGATGGTAGTATGTTCTCTTTAGTTAACAGAAGTCTATTTGAATTTTTTAAATGTGGTCCACAGAAGTGAGATTTTTTTTCCTCCTAAAAAAAGTCAGAAAAGGTTTTACTGAATGGTTATTTTAAAAATAGATATATATGTGTATTAGGACATTAAAGGGAAGCAACCCTGTCTTCTATTTATGATAAAGCCCTACAAAAAAGGTAATACTAGATACCTATAAAATATGAGAAGCATATTCAATTCCACTTTTGACATTAGAATGATAAGAATCAGGTAATTTATGAAAATTAGTTAAGATTCTAATGAGAAAAAATGTTCTTACATGGGCATGATTAGCTATATCAAAAATTAAGACCAGTTAAAACTTCTGCTTGATTTATGTCAACAAATCTGTATGACAGATAATAATAAGAGCAGCTCACATTTAATAAGTATTTACTAAGTTCTCTAGGTTCTTAAAGTTCTTGCTTTAACTCCTTTTTAAGAAATGTGATGTAATTTGATGCTGTCACTTAAAATGTAACCCTAGGCTTCTTTTTGCTCTTTTTCGGTACTATCTTTTCCCTTATCCTTTTACGGCTTAATATTAATTCTGCTGGCCATTCCAGACGCTTTTATGGGAAAACATACACATTTTCTGGTCCTCAAAGTATGCATTTGCTCTTTCTTTCATGCTACTCTTCGTCCGTCTTCATTTTTTCATCTGTATCTCAGATGAGGAGCTCATAGTTTAAAGAAATTGAGAGTGATAGAGTGAGATAAAGGGAGAAGAACAACTAAATTAAACTTGAGTTAAAAGAACTGTCAAACTGGCATTTATATTTCTGTACAAATTTTACTGATTAATCTTTTGGTTGGATTCAAGAGATTCATACCGAAGTGGACCTTCCAGTCCAGGCACTCACAGTTCTGTAAAGCCAGCATGGCAGCAGTGACCAAAATGATCAGTCTTGTGTGTTGATTTATTTATACCCATCTCTAAAACAAATATTATACTCCATCCATAACTGTTTTATCTATTTTTCCTTGCCATTTTCTTGAGTAACAACTAGTGATACCATAGCCACATCCTAACACAGAGCTTCTTATCGTATTGTGTGATCCCCACACACTCACAAGTCTATTGTAGAAGTCTAATGTACATAAGAGCACAATCAAGGTGCACATTCTCCATTCTGTTGTAATGCCATATTAAACCACTTCTCACAAGATAATTACAGACATCAGTATTGTTCTATGCTCAGTGTGATTCATAAATTTATTGTCTTTGAGGATCACTGGTTCACTTTTTTAATTTTTACTGAAATCTCATCTTATACATAAAAGATATTAACAATATTCTTCTTTCAAAGTCTCTCTGACAAAGCATATTTACCTGTGGAATAAAATATATGCTATTTGTACAGTATTATGAATACTATTTATATTCAAGAGACTAATAATTGTTTAAATGTACAGACTTTTACAAAGTTACCAAGATTTGACATTTTAAGTTTAACTTTTTTCTCATTTTTGTTTATATGTGTGTGTATTTTTTTTATTATTTTCTTTTAGTATACAATATATAAATTCTATTTACCTCTCATTATGGAATATAGAAGCTAGTTGACTATATTATTGAGTTATGACAATGAACATAATAAATCTTATATAGCAGTAGATATTTGGAAATACCAAGTTATCATAAAATATGGTATTTACTTCATATTTCTGGTAGATAAACAGCTGATAAGGAAAAGCTTAAAAAAGATAACATTCTCTAGTGAGAATGGAACTACTGTGGAACTACTGGAACTACTGGAGTTCCAGAATGGAACTTCTGGAACTACTGTGTTCTAATAACAAGAAAGAAGGCCAGGGCTGATAAGCATGTCAACATTTGCTTTGAGGCCAGACATAAAACAATTATAGGAACAATTATTTCATATACACATACCTACATATCATTATTTGGGTTATAGCCTTACAATTTGCCACACAAAAATACAGCAAATACAAAAGCACTGTATTTAGAGATCAGATACCTAAAACAATTTACCTTATGAAGATATAGGTTGAGAGCACAGTTGCCCTTGTGCTAAAATTAAAGCAGCGTAGCCTTCTTCCGCACCTCCAAGAGAAGATGTTAGCCCTGAAGCCAGAGGCAATGGGTATATATATCTATACACCTATCTGTCGCTAATAGAGTGAAGACAGAGATACCAACCAGAAATAATTTTTGTATTCCCTTACCATTCTACTTTGCTTCCTTCTCTTCATTTCTCTTTGTGTTTTAATTAAGTTTATTTGGTTTCATAGATTAATAAAGATTATATAGGTTGCAAATACATACTTCTGTGATACATGATGTATATATTGCATTGTGCGCCCACCACCCAAAGTCAAATCTTCTTCTGTCATCATATGTTGACCCCCATTACCTTTTCCTGCCCCTACCCCCTTCTCTCTAGTACCATCATGCTGTGTCTCTGAATTCGTTTGTTTTTCTTGTTCATTTGTTACTTTCAGTTTTATATTCCACATATAAGTGAAATCATATTGTTCTTAATTTTTTTCTACTTACCTTACTTAGCATCACTTTTTATCTATATTTTATTTCTCTCTCTTTCCCAACACCTTTCCTCCAAAAATGTCTCACATATTACAGATTTTTATATAACTCACTTTTTCTATAAATATTCTATAGGTTCCAGCTCTTGGATAAGAAAACCTCAAGAGTAAGAATTAAGTGAATTCTTACACAATACAGGGTGGGACAAAAGTAGGTTTACAGTTGTGAGTACCCAAAACACAGAGTTTATTCTTGTATTATTATTTACTAACAATGTATTATTTTCCATATGAACACCTATACACCTACTTTTTCCCTACTCTGTGATGTCAATACCTGTTCCTGATGGACATGGGATATGAAAGAGCAAAACAACAAAGCATCTGAAAGAGATCTATATAAATTCCTCAAGGATGTAGTGAAAGTTGAAAAATAACTGCTATCAACAAAAGTTACACATGAATAGTTACATACTGATTTTCAGGACAGCGTGGTCTTAATTTAGCAGAAATAATGTGCAACTTCTGGGGCAAAACCACCATGCTAAAACTAACAACAGTTTGCCTGCCCAGAGACAAAGTAAGCCAACACCAAGAAATCCAGGGCTTGCAAAATCATTCAGAAGAGGCTACCTGTGCCTGTCCTTAACTACACTGAAATCCAGCATCGAAAAACGTCGCAATTCCTACATCTCACTTTCAAGCCTCTTTTATACATATTCAGCTATTTTCCAAAGTTATTGGTTACTTTTTTATATCAACTATGTATTAAAATAATGCATGTTCATGGACAAAAAATTGAAAAAGTATTAAAAAACCCCTTTACTCCAAAAAATTACCTAAAACAAGAAATTAGTACTGTTAATATTTTGGCATATTTTACTTTTTAAAATTTTACTGCTTTTATTAAAGTCCTCACTGCTGGACCCCTTAATACCCTTAAGTTTTATATTTTATCGATGTATAATTTACTTTTATATTCACTTCTGTTGAAAAATTTAAATGGTTTCCTTTAACTATATTATTACTGTTTTGTTTAAAACATTAAATAAGTACCACCTTTAGATATTTGTTGGTTTGACCTTTTTGTGATAATTTAAAAAGTGTATTGGAGTCCTGAACATCACCAAGATACACTGGGTCACTGGTAAGATGTGGTAGGGTGCTGCCTATACCCTACCACCTCAGATTTTAGGCACTCATTCCCTCAGCTGAGTGACACCTGCTGCCAGTTCGCAGTTGACTTTCTCTGTTGTAAATGCCTTTGGCCCAAGGGAGCTGCTTCACCCCAGCTTGAATCCTCTCCCAAGTTCCTGATCTGTGCATGGGTACAAAGCTCCAACCCCCTTGTTTCAGCTCACAATTCTGAGTGTCAAATAGCTGCAGAACCCTGCCTGTCATTGCAATTCCTGTACAGGATCCTGCCCCCATCATTCACCCTTCACAGATTGTTTTAGTCATTCTTGCTGCTATAATAAAATACTATAGATTATGTAGTATGTGAACAACAGAAATTTATTCCTCACAGTTCTGGAAGCTGGGAAGTCTAAATCAAGGTGCCACAATGTCTGGTGTCATGTGAGGGCCTGATTCCTGGTTCATAGATGGCCCTCTTCTTTCTGTAACCCCACATGGCAGAAGGGGCTAAAAGTGCTCTGGGGTCTCTGTTACACAGGTACTAATGCCAACCATGAGGTCTCTACCCTCCTCATACTATGACTTTGGGGGTTAGCATTTCAAGCATACGATGTTGAGGGGGCAAAAACAATGAATCTATAACACAGGCGTTAATACTGAGAGGACTCCTCAACAAACATTCTGCAAGCAAATTGGCACTTCAGAGTCTATGCCCAGACAGCTTTGAATAATGTGTAGGAAATACTATCTAAAATGTTATTCAACTGGAATTTTTAAATGACATTAATTTATAATCAGAGTCAATTAATAATTGTCTATATTATATGCAAATTTATATTAAGATGTTAATTTATTAGTTTGCAACTTTAAACAATATATATTCATTTTTAAGTACATTCTTCATGGTATTGCATTGCTTAAATCTTAGTGCTTACCTACTGAATATTCTTTGCTCTTTGGCAATATGACACACATTATTGTTTCCTGTATGTGTTATATAGTCCTTTATAGGCATGATAAAAAACACTATATATCTCTGATTTTTTTAATTTTCTTAATTGCATGTTAAATTATGTTTACAAGATTCAAAAGTAGACAAACACAAATCATCTCTTTTTAAAGTTTAAGGTATAATGTAAAGAAATTCTTTTTTTTAAAGATTTTATTTATTTATTTTTAGAGAGGGAAGGGGGGGAGAGAGAGAGAGGGAGAGAGAGAGAGAAACATCAATGTGCAGTTGCTGGGGGTTATGGCCTTCAACCCAGGAATGTACCCTGGCTGGGAATCGAACCTGGGACACTTTGGTTCCCAGCCCGCGCTCAATCCACTGAGCTACGCCAGCCAGGGCTAAGAAATTCTTTAAAAAAATTGAAATACAGATGTACTCTTTCTGTTTGAGGGAATGTGTCTAAAGAAATTAGCAGAACAAGCAGGATGTGCATGGCCACATCAGTAACTTGGTCATAGATACACAAAACCTCATATGAGCCAGAGGTGACACAGGAAATACAGCACCATGCGCCTTCATTATAATTTTGACACATGAAATAGAATAAATTAAAAAGAATCCCATTGGTCTGAGAAACATAGTTGTTGTTCTAATCATGAAAGAAGTGTAACATTATTAATAAATCAAAACTAATATACTAATAGAGAAAGAAAACAGTCACTAGAAAAGTTTTAAAACCCAGTACTTTATATTCTCTGATAAATCTGATCCAAATAAATAATGAATATGTAAAATGTATTTGATAATACTCATAATTATAGTTACAGAGTAATTAGGAGTTCCTAGAGTTTGAATTTTATTATCCTAATGATAACCAGATTTCTTGAAAGGGGATATTGGGCACATTCAGGGTAGTATGGCCATAGATTGATTTCCTAAAGAATGTCAAAAATGTCTGAGAGGCTGCCTTTTAGTCTTGAAGCCAATAAAAAATGTTTATAACTGCATTTATAAATCTAGTCAATCACCTAAAAACTGTGTTATATTGCTCACAAGTAGGCTGGTCAAGTGAGTAAGAATAGCTTCAACACTTCTTACCAGTCTTAAATGTACCAATAAAAATCTATGTTTACAGAATTCATGACATCAATGAAATTCACAGTATATACTGTAATTCATTACAGTATATCACCACCATGTTTAACAAATCTTTGCTATTCCAAATAAATAACATTAGAAAACAAAAAAGAATTAGAAGAGAAAAAGGCAATGATAAATATTGCATTGGTCTCTAAAGCACAAGGATTTTACTGTTATTCAAAAGATACATTGAACTGATAAAATTTGCCCCTTACAATTTGATAATAAAATCAATTTTTTCTAAATTGATTTTTCTCATGGTATAATGATTTTCAAAATACTTTGGGATGCAGAAGATATTTTCTTTATCTTTAATATAAATCTTACTTTTTCTGTATGGTGCTGTGGAAGTATTCAAAAACACTTGTAAAAAATTTGATGTGTATTTGAATGTTCTTAGACTTTTTAATTTAGATCTCATTATCAGATGAATGAAAGGTTGACCATTTAATGATTTGAACTTTAGATCAACACTAGAAATTGATTCAGTAAGTCATTATGGTAACTTCAAAAAAAAAGAATAAAATACCTAGGAATAAACTTAACAAAGTATATGAGGAAATCATATACTGGAAACTATAAAACATTATTAAGAGATTGAAAAAGACAGTAAAATACAAAAATCTTCCTTGTTCATAGACTAGAAGAATTAACCTAGTTAAATGTTCATATTACCCAAAGCAATATTCAAATTTAATGCAATCCCCATCAAAATCCCAATATCTTTTAAAGAAATAGAATGAAAAAAATCATCAGATTTTGCTGGATCCACAAAAGACCCAAAATAGCCAAACCAATCCTGAGTAAAAAGAACAAAGCTGGAGGTATCACCTGACTTCAAATTATGCTACAGAACAACTATAATCAAAACACCCTGGCATTTGCAGTAAAACAGACACACAGACCAATGGAACAGAGTTGAGAACACAGAAATAAAACTACATGTATATGGGCAAATGATTTTTTGATAAAGGAGCTAAAAATGTACAATAGAGAAGAGAAAGAACTTTTAATAAATGGTGCTGGGCAGATTGTAAAGTCATGAGAAAAAATAAAACTAGACCAATATTTGTCCCCATACATATAAAAATTAAATAAAAATGTATCAAAGATCTAAATATAATATCTGAAACAATAAATTACATAGAAGAAAATATAGGTGCTAACTTAAGAATCTTGGCCTTAGAGATTTTATAAATTTGACCTCAAAGACAAAAGAAATAAAGGCAAAAATAAAGGACTGGGACTATATCAAACTAAAAGAAAAAAAAAGAAACAATCAACTTCAGCACATCAAAAGAAATCACCAACAAAATAAACAAACAAAAGATGGCAATCAACCAAATGGCAGAAGATATTTGCAAACAACAGTTCTGATAAGGGTTTAATATCCAGAGTATATAAAGAACTCATACAACTCAACACCAAAGAAACATCCAATTTAAAAATGAGCAGAGGACCTGAACAAACACGTCTCACAAGAAGACATACAAATGGCCAACAGATACATGAAAAGATACTCAAATTCACTAGATATTAGGGAACTGCAAATCAAAACTACGAGATACTACTTCACCCCTGTTATAATGGCTATCATCAACAAAATAATCACAAGTGTTGCAGAGATCCTGGACAGTTCATTATATTTTTTAAAGACTATTATATAGAAGGATAGGGCATATACACTTAGTAGAAGTGAACTAAGCCACGTTTCTATAAATATACTAATATACCTATTATTATAGTTTATGAGTAAACTACATTGTGAATAAATTAAGAAGTGTCTTCTTTCAGTTTTCAAAATTATGGATAATATAGAGTGTCTGCTTGATAGAGAAAATATGAAGAGATCCAAGTTATATTATTAAATATATCATTACTTAAGTATCTTAAAATTAAGATGTTGCTCATTATTCTGAAACACCAAAAGGAAGGTAAGCAAAACAATTTATTTTTAAATAATACTAGTGCTAAATTTTCAGAACATAAAATATATCAATGCTTCAGTTTTCTCATAAATAAAGTATATATTTGATGTGTTTATCTCTATAAGGTTTTCCTAGTGGGTACAAGAACAACAAGGCTTTACTTTGCAGGAATCTTTGTGTAATAACTCCTAAAATAAGAAATTCCAACTCACATTTTTTAGTTTGCAAATGATAATTTGTGTTTGGTCTATTTAAAAAAAATGATACCAAAAGAGAAGTCTTACTTACAGCACTTATATAACTTTAAACTATTTAGCATGAATAATAATTCCTATTTCTCAATACTACATATCTATTCCACAAGCTAGGAAGTAACTAAGAAACCTCAGTATCACGCTTGACACAACATATTTGAACTTTATATTCCTCCAACTCAATCCATTATAAAACCTCTTGATTATACAATAAATCTCTCTTATATCAATAATATTCTCAAATTCTACCATCCCAGATTTAACTCTAGTGATCTAATTTAAGTCTCATCTGGACTACTGAATGAATGACTTCATAAATAAACTCCATGAATTTTTCTCTTCATCACTAGCATATCAATAAATTAAAATCCATAAAACAGAAACATTAGTTTTTAGACTAAAACTGCTATTCTTTATATCAGCTATGGGATCTACATCCTATGCAATACTTCTATCACAGGAATATTGTACATGCCGTTTTGTTGTGGAATTTTTGTCTGTTTTGATTCATTACCAATTGATAAGTAACTGAAAGAGCATCAAGCATATACTTTTAAACTCAATAAATATTTTTGAGTGAAAGAGTAAAGATTAAGTGAATTTAGAGGTGAAATTAATAAAATTTTAAAAAATCATCCCTGGCTGGTGTGGCTCAGTGGATTGAGTGTCAGTCTGCAAACCAAAGGGTTGCTGGTTTGATTCCCAGTCAGAGAACATGCCTAGGTTTCAGGCCAGGCCCCAAGTGGGAGGGTGCCCAGGAGGCAACCACACATTGATGTTTCTGTCTCTCTTTCTCTCTCCCTTCCCCTTTGTCTAAAAATAAAATAAATAGAATATTTAAAAGAAAAAGAAAAGGGAAATCAATAGATAAAATCAATGAAACCAAAACCAAAAGCTACTTCTTTGAAAAGAGCAGTAAAATTTACAGTTCTCTAACCAGGAAACTTTAAATAAAGGATACGAATAACTAATAAATAACTAACATCAGTAATGATAGAGGGAACATTGTTATACATACCATGGACATTAAAAAGATAATAAAGCAATACTGTGATTGGTTCTATGCCCACAGATTTGATAACCCAAATTAGATAGACCAATTTTTTGAAAGATACAACGAGCCAAACCCAAACAGAAATAGACAAACTGAATAGACTTACATCTGTTAAACAAAATGAATCAACAATTAGTAAACCTCATAAAACAGAAAGTACAAGGCCCAGATGAATTCACTAGTGAATTCTACCTATTATTTAAGAAACAAATTATACCAATAGTCTACAATAACTTTCAGAAGTTGGAAGCAAAAATGAATACTTCCTAAGTCATTCTATGAGACCAGTAATTATTTTAACATGAAAACCATACATATATATTTTAAAAAACAAATCAATATCTCTTATGAATGTAGATGCAAATTTCAGCAAAAATTAACAAACTAAGTCCAGTGACATATAAAAAGAATGACAGACCATGACAAAAGGGGATTTAAATAACTAGATACAGGTCTTATACTCTACAAAAATTAACTTACAATGGGTCACACACCTAAATGTAGAAAATCAAAACTATCAAATTCCTAGAAGATAACATATGAGAAAACCTAGATGACCCTGGTTATAACATGCATTCTAGACAAAGTACCTAAAATACAATCTATAGAAGAAATAAATAATAAACTGGACTTTATTAAAATAAATAATTTCTGCTCTGCAAAAGACAAAAGGCAATTATCAGGAGAATGAAAAGACAAGCCACAGATTGGGAGAAAATATATACAATTTTTTTTGATAAAAAGTCTGTTATGCAACATATACAAAGAACTCTTAAAACTCAACAGGAAAACAAACAACTTGATCATATTCATTACAACATTATTTATGGCAGCCATGATATGAAACAACCTAAGTGTCTATGGATGACTGGATATAAAGAAACTGATATCATACACACTCACATACACAATACACACAGATAAATATTATTCAGCCTTTTAAAAGGAGCTCTTGATATTTGTGACAATATAATAGGCTTGGAGGACTGTGTGTTAAGTGAAATGAGCTAGACATATTAAGAAAAATACTGCATGAGTTCACCTATACATGAAATCTAAAAAATGTCAAGTTCATATAAGAACAGAATAGAACAGTGGTTAATGTGGGTTAGGAAGTAGGGGATATAGAGAGATGTCTTTCAAAGAGTGCATTGATGCCATCATGTACAATGAATAAACTCTGGGGATCCAATGTACAACATGAGGACTGCAGTTAATAATATTGTATTGTACACTATAAATTTGCTAAAGGGGCTTTGGTGCTCTCACAAAACACACACACAGAAAGGTAACTATGTGAGGAAATGGATGTGTTAGTTTGATTATGGTAGTTGTTCCATTACATATATGTATATCAAAACCTCACTTTATAAACTTAAATATAATTTTATTTTTTAAAGAAAACAACCCAATTTAAATAAATGGACCACAGGCTTTAGCAGACATCTAACCAAGATATATACATGACAGTAAGCACATGAAAAGATGCTCTATATCATGTCCTGTGGGTAATACAAATTAAAACAGCAACGAAATACTACTACACACTATTTGAACAGCCAAAATTCAGAACACCAACAATACCAAATCCTATCAAGGCTTTGGGACAACAAGAACTCTCCTTCATTGCCAGTGGCAATGAAAAATAATTTGCCTGCTTCTTATAAGACTGAGCATATTCTTACTCTAGGATCCAGCAATCATGTTCTTTGGTATTTGTGCAAAACTTATGTCCATTAAAAACCCTACCACAGATGTTTATAGCAGTGTAATGCATAATTGCCAAAATTTGGAAGCAACTTAGATGCACCCCAGTAGGTAAATGGATAAAATTTGTTACATCTGAACAGTGGAATATTATTCAGCACTAAAAAAATATTAGCTATCAAACCACTGAATGACATAAAGAAAGCTTAAGCACATATTACTAATTGAAAGAAGCCAATCAGAGAAGGCTAGATACTATATGATTACAACTATATAATATTCTGGAAAAAACTTTGGAGACAGTAAAACATTCAGTGGTTACCAGGGGTTGGGGGGAGGAAAGGACGAATAAATCAAGCACAGAAGATTTTGAGGACAGTAAAACTACTCTGTGTAACAATATAAAGGTGGATACATGTCATTATACATTTGCTCAAACCACTGAATCTCAAACACCAAAAGGAAACCTATGTAAACTATAGACTCTGCATGATAATGATGTGTCTGTCAGTCATGGGAGAAGCTATGTGTGAGTGTGGGCAGGGGTTTTGTGAGAAATTTCTCTACCTTCTGCTTATTTTTCCTTTGTTTCTAAAACAACTCCAAGACTTCCAGCCAAGATGGAAGCATAGGTAGATACACTATGACTCCTCTCACAACCAAAAAAAGGACAACAAATTAAAAAAAAAAACCCTCAGAAATGATAGAAAATTAAACAGTATGGAAGCCTGACAACCATGGAGTTAAAGAAGAAACATGCATTCAGACTGGAAGAAGGTGCAGAGACAAGCAGCTGGGATGGAGAGGACATGTAGCAAGGTGACTGCTGGAGGACTGGTTGGGCGAGGTTGTGGCTGGTGGACCAGGTAGTCTCATATTTGCCTGAGAATGGACCAGGAAGAACAACTTGGATGTGAGACAAACCACACAACCCAGGGTTCCAGCACAGGAAAAGAAAGTCTCAAAATCTCTGCTGTAAAAATCTGTGGTGGTTGCAGCAGCAATAGGAGAAACACCTTACAGGAGAATCTGTTGGAGAGATCCACAGGGTCCTAGAATGTACACAAATCCACTCACCCAAGAATCAGCACCAGAAGGGTTCAATTTGCTTGTGGGTAGCAGAGAAACTGACTGAAAGCCAGCCAAGAGGTTAGCAAGCAGCATTATTCTCTCTTGAACCCCTCCCCCACATACAGCACCACAAAGCAGTGACATGGGTTGCCCTGCCCTGGTGAACACCTAAAGCTCCTCCCATTACTACATAATGGGGTTCCAAGACAAAAACAAAAAATAGCCCAAATGAAAGAACAGCTCAAAGCTTCAGAAAAAATACAACTAAGAGACAAAGAGATAGCCAACCTATCCGATGAACAGTTCAAAACACTGGTAATCAGGATGCCCATGAGACTAGTTGAGTATGGTTGTGAAATAGAGGAAAAAGTTAAGGCCATGAAAAGTGAAATGAAGAGAAATGTACAGGGAGCCAACAGTGACAGGAAAGAAACCAGGACTCAAATCAACAATTGGGACCAGAAGGAAGAAAGAAACATTCAGCCAGAACAGAATGAAGAAACAAGAATTAAATAAAGTGAGGTGAGGCTTAGGAACCCCTGGGACAACTTTAAATATTCCAACATCTGAATCATAGGGGTTCCAAAAGAAGAGGAAAAGCGAGAAATGGAAAACTTACTTGAAAACATAATGATAGAGAAATTCCCCAATCTGGCAAAGAAAATAGATTTCCAACAAGTCCAGGAAGCTCAGAGAGTCCCAAAGAAGTTGGACCCAAGGAACCACACACCAAGGCACATCATAATTACATCACCCAAGATTAAAGACAAGGAGAGAATCTTAAAAGCAGCAAGAGAAAAGGAGAGAGTTACCTACAAAGGAGTGCCATAGACTATCAGCTGCTTTCTCAGAAGAAATCTTATAGGCAAGAAGGGGCTGGAAAGAAGTATTCTAAGTCATGAAAGGCAAGGACCTACATCCAAGATTACTCTACCCAACAAAGCTATCATTTAGAATGGAAAGGGCAGACAAAGTGCTTCCCAGATAAGGTCAAGTTAAAGGAGTTTATCATCACCAAGCCCTTATTATATCAAATGTTAAAGGGACTTACATAAGAAAAAGGAGATGATAAAAAATATGAACAGTAAAATGACAACAAACTCACAACTATCAACAACTGGACCTAAAAAAAAACAAAAACAAAAATGAACTAAGCAAACAACTAGAAGAGGAACAGATTCACAGAAATGGAGATCACATGAAGGGTCATTAATGAGGAAGGGAAGCAGAGAGAATGAAGGGGAAAGGTACAGGGAATAAGAAGCATAAATGGTGGGTATAAATTAGACAGGGAGAGGTTAAGAATAGTATAGGAAATAGAGAAGCCAAATAAATTATATGTACAACCCATGGACATGAACTAAGGGGGAGGGGAGAATGTGGGTGGGAGGGGGTGTGCAGGGTGGCAGGGAATAAAGGGAGAAAAATAGGACAGCTGTAATAGCATAATGAATAAAATATATTTAAAATAAACTCTAAAAATAAACTGCACATTAAAAACAGGATAATAATATCCTTTCCTATTCTAGTAATAGATAACTATTGAGACAGTGCAATCATTCTTTAATTTTTAGTTTGAAGAAAAATATATGCACAATGCTTTATGGCTAGCAGCACCACAGGGCGGTCAGTCTGTTGGCAGTGATAGAGAGAGGAGAACAATAAGCAGTGATAGGGCAGCAGGTTCAGAAATAGAGAAATACGTTCTTAGTAAACCTAAAATGATGGTCTGACAAAATCATAAATTGGATGTTATACTTTGATTCTTTCCCAAGAAAAGAAATGCTGTCTTTCAATTTCAATTTGAAAACGTCTCGTAATGATCAACTTCACTACAATAGAAACAGAATATTTTTAGATGGAACTCCTCCTTACAATGAGCTTCTCTATAACTTCTATTCACCAGGCTTAATTCCACTCTTTGAAGCCAAACAAAAATCAATCTAATTATACTCTGTCATACTAGTACTCTCTCCAGATGATAACTATTACATCTCTACAATGTTTTCTATGTATTCACAATTTATCCCAGTGTTTCGAGTATGGTGTAGTTTCTATTAATGTTTCCTCATTTCATATTTAGATTCTTCTGCAGTTTGTCAATTATCTCAATTCCCAGAGTTTAATTATTTCCTTTCTTCAAAAAGATATATTTTAGATATAGCCTTGTAACATTAGTTTGCTTGACAGCTTTGCCACACAACTAAATACTACTGAGCTTATGATCCACTAATGTTTATATAGTGTTTCTATGTAAAATTCTGGTAAATATGAGTTTTTCATATCCTTTATGGGGGGTTTATTTTGTAATCAGACACAATTTTATTTGTACCATTAAAAAATCACATCCTTTTAGTTTCTTGCATATGCCAGTTACTTTCCCTTCTCAGATACATTGCACATGGTTCTCCCATATTTTGAATGATTCTTTTCATCTTCTTCATCTGGGTCTTATCCTCATGTTACTCCCTCAAAATGTCTTTCCTGACCACCTTATTTAAAGTAAGCACCTCTCTTTCCTCCATTATTTCTCATTTTAGCAATCTCTTTGTGTGCTACTTATAAGCACTTATAAAATTTATCTGTTTGTTTGTGTAGTCAAATTTCCCCCAAAATTCCAATTTACAAAAAGACAAAGACATGTTTTCATTGTTGTATCTCAGCACCAATAGAGTCCCTTATAGCTCTGAAGTGCTAAGAAAAAGTTAATCAAAACTTGAAAATAAAACTGGAGGGGGTTTTAATCTGTCAATATCATGCTTGGACAATGTTTCATAATCCAGCCTGAGAATTATTCAATTTTATAAAGTGACTCACTTGTGCTTGGCTTTGATATTATATGAGAGGGGACCAAAAAAATGAAATTATCTTCTGGAGGGTGGGCCCCTTGTAGTACATGCTCCCCTCTACCAGGTGAGTGTTCTAGGAACCTAACTGTATCAGCATAAGAGCTGGCATTGTAGTGAAAGGTGTTCAACTTCAGTGAATTATTTTTTGCAAATTCTTTCAGCTCATTTTCTCATTTCATGATGGGTGATTTATGAGCACATCTGTCCACACCATGTTGAATTTTCAGCAGTTTTGGACTGGTATGACCCCTGTGCCCCACCCTCCCTATTCAACTAATCTCACCCCAAGTGAATTTATTTTTTTGTCTCCTTGGACAAAAGAAGTCCTCAGAGAGAAATGCCTTGTCAATGTGGAAGAGATGAAAAAAAAAAAAAAAAAAAACCAGCAGAAGCACTAAAAGGCATCAAAGTTAACAAGTTCAAATACTGTTTTGAGTTGTGGAAAAATGTATCAATAGGTGTATTGCATCAAATGGAGGGTACTTTGAAGGTGACGAGTTTAAACATGGAAGAATAAATACACAGTTTTATATAAATAAATTCTAGTTTTGGTGGGTCCCCCCTCATATAATTAGAGTCAAGACACTGTGAACATATATGTTCCTTTATAGACATTTTTGTCAGGTAAATATAGTAACTCAAATTTATATTATTATTGACTTGTAGAACATTAACTAGGTCTGTATTTATCAATTTTATCTCAATTTGATGCCTATAGTTACTGTTCCCATGTTCATAAAATAAACCTAGCTTTGACATTCATTCATTTTAAATACATGACAATCCTTTTTTAACTCTCTGAAAATTTTATTTTGAAATGTATGATTGTTACTTCAGGATGCATAAGAGAATTCAATTGGGGGAGCCAATAAAACTGAGTAACTGAAAAGTGCATCTTATGAACTATTTTAAGTTCCAAAATGCCCTTTTTTGCCCTGGTGGCAACTAGAACAGAATTTCACCTTTCCTGATTCTCTTCTCTTTGTTTCTGGTTCTTCGCTAACTTTGATTTTGGTTTACAAATGATAATGATCAATAAATTGTTCCCCACTGGTGGTAGCAATGATGTGACTCATGTTTTATATTCTGATATAAATCTATTTCCTGTCAGTCAAAAGGTAAATTTATTTTGCTACAGTTTTTGCTTCTTCTTTTTTGCCTTTTGGTTTGTTTATTTACATATGACCTCATGTCAGTTAGAAAAATATCTGTTGACTATTATAAAGGAGGATGGCCCTTTGACATCTGAATTATGAGTTACTCTGCTTCTATTCTTAACGAATTGTTTAGACTGAAGAACTAAAAATGCATTTACCTTTTATTGAGTGTGAAATATTTTCCTGTTTCTGAATGATATTAATAAATAAGAACATATAATCTCTTAACAACTCTTTTCTGACTAGTTTGGAAAATATTAACAAGTTTACATAAGTACAATATATTCCCTGATTATCAGGAATAATTTTTTTAAATGAAACTTTTAATACTGTCAAGTGCTACCCTCTTAAAAATCCCTCTTATAGAAACTGCTACTTCAGCAGCAGTTTTATATAAGAATGTAAATTCAGTCAATCAAGATGAATTTTAGACCAACCAGATGGTTTGAAAATTTGACTTAAAAACAAGCCAGTTAAATATGTTTTCTCTGATTTTTCTCGGTTTTGAATATATAATACAAGTATTTTTTTGCTTGTGAGAACTAGATATTCTAAACTTCTTAAACATGTACTGGCTACTAGATGAGCTAATGTTACTCTTACATCATGTATAAGATTAAAAAATAATTATAGTTTCCACTAAACTGTATTTTAAAAAACATTTCAATAATTTTTCTCACTAGTATGTAAGCCTAAATATAATTTCCAAGATTCCTCCTTAATTTGAAAAGTTTGGATAATATGGAGATCATTAATATGTAATCTTTGCAGATATGTTATTACCTAACTAAATTACTGAAACATTGGTCACAAAGTACAGTTTTACAAGACACAAAATTATATTCTTTAGTTTTTATATGCTTATTTCAGAGTGCTTTTATCTTTGGTGAAAAAATGATGTGGGTAGTTATGGGTGGTCAACAGGTATGCTCATGAGCTTTGTGTTTGCTACAATGCTTGCATATGACAAAATTTGCATACAAGTTTTAATTACCTAACTCCCAGTGTTCTTTGTGAATAGTAGCTAATTTGGTTAAAAGTTAAAATTAATATGCATTGAGTGGTTAGTTTAATTTTGCTAAAGTTATAACAAATATGAATGATGAGTATATACTGGAAATAGTAATGGCAAAGACATCAACTGTACACAAAGTGATGGGACCATTTGTTTTTCAAGGAAAAGAGAAATTTTGTTCTAATGAAAGTGATTTGGGTAATAATTACTTTCCTTCAGTCTCCTAACTTTTTATAATATTTCTATTTACCTAAGTGCAATAAGACTTAATCCTCCTCTATACTATGATGTAATTTATCAAATTAATTATGAACAAATTGAGATCACTGGGAATGTCATGTTGGCTAATAAATCAATTTAATAATAGGCTCACCATTAATAAAAAAGGATTGCACTTTATCAATAGAGGCAACACTTTCAACTCTCTCCAAAGAAACTAGTGTGGCACCCAGTTCCCGGGTCTCCACCTCTCAGGTGGTGATAAAGGTGAGGCAGGACATGAACTTTAGAAAATCTGGTGAACCTCAGTAAGTCTCTGAAATCTACATACATTGTCAGAGAAACCTGACAGAGAGAGTTTCCTTCACCTGATTTTCCAGCCTCAGGACAGAAGAATAAATTGTGGGGACTTTTTAAAAGTGTATATAAAATATTTAAATGAAAATTCCTTGAAAGAAAGTTATTTTCTAGCCTTAGTACTTACTTGACACAGTATACTTGAGGCTTATATAGTCAATTAGCAACTCTTGCTAAACCTATGTAAATAAGCAGGCCTACACATAAAACAACAATGTTTTTTGTCATCAAGACTACTTTTTAGAAATTATCAATATATGCTACTGTTAATAAAAATTATTTTATACATTTTTGTATTTTATTTAATCTTTATTGTATTTTCCCATTACCCTTTCATTCCCTTATACTCCCCAGCCCTGCATGCATCAACCACACTGTTGTCCATGTCCATGACTCCTTCTTCCTTTTGCTCAATCCCTCCACCCATACCCTTCTCTGCCACTAACTGACACCCTGCTCTCCATCTATGAGTCTGTCCCCATTTTCCTTGTTAGTTCAGTTGTTCATAAGATAGTCCAGTCTGAGAAAGACAAATACTATATAATTTTATTCATGTGTAAATAATATTATTTAAATATTATTTAATTACCTAAGGAATGGCTAGGTACACTCTTTTTTAAAAGCAGTTTAGGTTTTTCAGGCCATACCCACTCAAATGAGCCACAAATGATGCATCAATAAGTATAGTTGTGCTACATTTAAACTTTATGAAAGCAGGAAATTGGTCAGTGAACATACTTTCCTGTGATCTATGAAAATGTGCTTTGTGTTTATCTTTGTTATTTCCTATTAATTAATTTATAGAGTATAAATTTACATTAATTGCCAATTTCTATTTAGTATAAAAGATAAAGCCAAAGGATATGGATATATTGGCCTTTGGGACATGAATTATATGTGTATCTAACCTGTGTTCCATTAAGGATCTCATTTTTAATGTCTTTTTTTTCTTTTTCCCTCCTTTATTCACTTAAGCCCTGCATACCACCCGACCCATATCCTTCCCCTCAATTCATGTGCATGGGTTGTACATGTAACTTCTTTGGCTTTTCATTTCCTATACTATTCTTAACCTCCCCTTGTCTAATTCATACCTAGCATTTATGCTTCTTATTCCCTGTACCCTTCCCCTGCTTTCTCCCTGTTTCCCTTCCCCATTAATAACCTTCCATGTGATCTCCATTTCTGTGAATCTGTTCCTGTCCTAGTTGTTTGCTTAGTTCATTTTTGTTTTTGTTTTTCTTTTTGTTTCTAGGTCCAGTTGTTGATAGTTGTGAGTTTGTTGTCATTCTACTGTTCATATTTTTTATCACCTCCTTTTTCTTAGATAAGTCCCTTTAACATTTCATGTAATAAGGGCTTGGTGATGATGAACACCTTTCACTTTATCTTGTCTAGGAACCACTTTTTTTGCCCTTCCATTCTAAATGATAGCTTTGCAGGAGAGAATAATCTTGGGTGTAGGTCCTTGCCTTTCATGGCTTTGAATACTTCTTTCCAGCCCCTCCTTGCCTATAAGGTTTCTTTTGAGAAATCAGCTGATAGTCTTATGGGAACTCCTTTTTAGGTCACTCTCTCCTTTTCTCTTGCTGCTTTTAAGATTCTCTCCTTCTCTCTAATCTTGGGTAATGTACTTCTGACATGCCTTGGTGTGTGGTTCCTTGGGTCCAACTTCTTTGGGACTCTCTGAGCTTCCTGGACTTGTTGGAAATCTATTTCCTTTGCCAGATTGGAGAATTTCTCCTTCATTATGTTTTCAAATAAGTTTTCAATTTCTTGCTCTTCTTCTTCTCCTTCTGGCACCCCTATGATTCAGGTGTTGGAACATTTAAAATTGTCTCAGAGGTTCCCAAGCCTCTCCTCATTTACTTGAATTCTTGCTTCTTCATTCTGTTCTGGCCGAATGTTGATTTTTTCCTTCTATTCCAAACTGTTGATTTGAGTTCTGGTTTCTTTCCTTTCCTTGTTGGTTCTCTGTACATTTCTCTTCATTTCACTTTTCATAGCCTTAACTTTTTCCTCTATTTTGTGACTATTTCAAACATTCCTGTGAATATCCTGATTACCAGTGTTTTGAACTCTGCATATGATAGGATGGCTATCTTTTGTTACTCAGTTGTATTTTTTTCTGGAACTTTGATCTGTTCTTTCATTTGGGCCATTTTTTTGGTCTTGGAGTTGCCTTTTTTGAAAGTTATATAATCTCACTCTTCTAATTCTCATTTGGGACAGATTTACTGTTTTACTGGGTTTTTTTTTTTCAATATTGATCAATTTTATTCCACTGGGTTGGACAAAAAGTTTGTTTGTTTTCTGTAAGATGGAACTAGTAGTGCTTAGTTGTCTTTAAGTTTATCCAAAACAATTTTGTTAGATTGTATTATACTGTGACAGCTGTCACATCAGTGTGCATTAAAAATAACTTATCACCCTGGCTGGCGTAGCTCAGGGGACTGAGCGTGGGCTGCGAACCAAAGTGTTTCAGGTTCGATTCCCAGACATGATACATGCCTGGGTTGCAGGCCACAGCCCCCAGCAACCACACATTGGTGTTTCTCTCTCTCTCTCTCTTTCTCCCTCCCTTCCCTCTCTTTAAAAATAAATTTTAAAAATATTTAAAAAAGAACTTATCAAAATAAGTAAATTTTTGGAGGAGTGGAAGATGGCGGTGAAGCAGGTGGGAGCTGAGCTCACTTGCTTGGGCACCCTAGTGGGACACTTAGCTGATCTTCCAAAAAACAAAGTGAATAGTTAAGAGAATCTTAGCTGATATGAAGTTTGGAAGCCAAAATATGCAGTGGATACTTCAAAATGGGCAGTAAAGAGATGTTATAGACAGACAGGGAAAGTCCCTGGGCTTGGTGCCAGAAATCGCAGATGTAGTGGGGACAACGTGCTAGATGAGCCCTGTCAGGAATAGCAGCCTAGCGACTCCCTTCCCTTCCAAGAAAAGACAACCACAGACCCCTGCCAGAAACAACTTGAATGCATACAGTCTCCAGGGGAATAAAGGCAGAACACAGCTGGCAGCGCAACCAAGCTGGAGCAGTGGTCATTGGTCAGGGCTGTACCAGAGGGTGGGGGGAGTTCTGGAAGCAGCCAGAGCTGGGGGAAGAGGAGGGCCACCACTAGCCATGACTGAGATGGACTCTTGATTTGCCAGAGTTGGAGTATGTAGAAAGTCAGGCAGTGGCTCAGATCACAGGGGAACCCATAGAAACATTTTTCAAAGGCAAACTGAGGTATGGTATCCAGGGACCTCTCATGCACAGTTGCCTGACCAACAAGGAAGGAGGATTGAGGGTGTGATTTGCTTCCACTCAGTACACCTGGAAGATTGATCAAAGGGGTACAAAGCAAGGTGGTCTCTCAGCCCCAACCTGGTGCAATGGTACAGAGTGGAGAGTGTGGGCTACAGAGTGCTATGAGAGCATGGACTGGAGACCTGTGATTACTGTAGGACAAACTGATCAACCTATATTGGCAGAACCACCAGAAAGTGATAATTGAGCCCAACACCACATCTCCTGCAGGAGCTGGAAAGATCTACAAAACTGCTGGGCAGGCCTAACAACCAACAGACAGCTTTTTTTCCCCCAAGAGTAAGACAGCAAGGCTAATACCTAAAAGGGTTCATTTTGAACTCCCCACAGGGAGACAAAGTGCACTGAGTCCTAGGGCTCTATTCCACTGAGGCTGTGAAAACAGGAGGATAAGAAAGGGTACAGGACTTCTGGCCAAGATGGAGCCATAGGTAGATACACTTTGCCTCTTCACACAACAAAAAGAAGGACAACAACAAATTTAAAAACAAAAAGATAACCAGAACTGCCATAAAAAATAAAACTTTAGTCTGACAACCAAGGAGTTAAAGAAGAAATATTTATTCAGACTAGAAGGAGGTGCAGAGATGGGCATCTTGGATAGAAAGGACATGTGGCAAGGTAGCTGCTGGAGGACTGGTCAGGTGAGGTTGCAGCTGGCAGACCAGGCAATCCTATATTTGCCTGAGGATGAACTGGGGGGAACAACTTGGCAGTGAGACAGACCACACAACCCAGGGTTCCAGCCTAGTAAATGAAAACCTCACAACCTCTGACTGTAAAAACCTGTTTGGATTGCAGCAGCCATGGGAGGAACACCCAGCCTTATAGGAGAGTCTATTGAAGAGATCCACAAGGTCCTAGAATGTACACAAACCCACCCACCTGGGAATCAGCACCAGAAGGGCCCAATTTTCTTGCGAGTATCAGAAGTGACTGAAAGCCAGCCAAGGGTTGAGCAAGTGGCATTCTTCCCTCTTGGACCCCTCCACCACATACAGCACCACAACACAGCCAAGTAGTTTGCCTCACCCAACTAAACACCTAAGGTTCCATCCCTTACAACATAATCGTTGCCCTGAAACAAAGACATATAGCCCAAATGGAAAAACAGGTCAAAGCTTCAGAAAAAATACAACCAAGCAATGACGAGATAGTCAATCTATCAGATGCACAGTTCAAAACACCAGTAATCAGGATACTCACAGGAATGGTTGAGTATGGTCACAAAATGGAGAAAAAAGTTAAGGCTATGAAAAGTGAAATGAAGGATAATGTACAAGGAACCAACAGTGATGGGAAGGAAACCAGGACTCAAATCAACAGTTTGGAATAGAAGGAAAAAATCAACATTCGGCCAGAACAGAATGAAGAAACAGGAATTCAAATAAATGAGGAGAGGCTTGGGAACCTCTGAGACAATTTTAAATGTTCCAACACCTGAATCATAGGGGTGCCAGAAGGAGAAGAAGAAGAGCAAGAAATTGAAAACTTATTTGAAAACATAATGAAGGAGAAATTCTCCAATCTGGCAAAGGAAATAGATTTCCAACAAGTCCAGGAAGCTCAGAGAGTCCCAAAGAAGTTGGACCCAAGGAACCACACACCAAGGCATGTCAGAAGTACATTACCCAAGATTAGAGAGAAGGAGAGAATCTTAAAAGCAGCAAGAGAAAAGGAGAGAGTGACCTAAAAAGGAGTTCCCATAAGACTATCAGCTGATTTCTCAAAAGAAACCTTATAGGCAAGGAGGGGCTGGAAAGAAGTATTCAAAGCCATGAAAGGCAAGGACCTACACCCAAGATTATTCTCTCCTGCAAAGCTATCATTTAGAATGGAAATGCCTCCCAGATAAAGTGCTTCCCTGATAAAGTCAAGTTAAAGGTGTTCATCATCAGCAAGCCTTTATTAGATGAAATGTTAAAATGACTTATCTAAAAAAAAAAGAAGATGATGATCAAGAATACAAGCAGTAAAAATAACAATAAATTCACAACTATCAACAACTGGACCTGAAAATAAAAACAAAAACAAAAATGAACTAAGCAAACAACTAGGACAGGAACAGATTCACAAAAATAGAGATCATGTGAAGGGTTATTAATAGGGAAGGGGAGTGGGGAGATACGGGGGGGGGTACAGGGAATAAGAAGCATAAATGCTAGTTATTAATTAGACAGGGGAAGGTTAAGAATAGTATAGGAAATGGAGAAGCCAAAGAATTTATATGTGGATTTAATGGTCATTAATTAAGGGGAAGGAATGTTGATGGGTGGTACAAGGTGGAGAGGAATAAAGGGTAAAAATTAATGGGACAACTATAATAGCATAATCAATAAAACATACCAAGGAAATAAGAAAGAGGAAGGAGGGAAGGAAGGAAGGAAGGAAGGAAAGAAGGAAGGAAGGAAGGAAGGAGGGAAGGAGGGAAGGAGGGAAGGAGGGAAGGGAGGAAGGGAGGAAGGAGGGAAGGGAGGAAGGGAGGAAGGGAGGAAGGGAGGAAGGGAGGAAGGGAGGAAGGGAGGAAGGGAGGAAGGGAGGAAGGGAGGAAGGGAGGAAGGGAGGAAGGGAGGAAGGAAGCAACTCAGAGCAGTGCCCTGACTTGGCTCATACACATTGCTGAAGACTCCACAAAGGAGAAAGTTGACACTTTACACAGTTGCCTTCTTCCCTACCTGAAAATGACAGCTATTTAAGCAGAAACTATACATTATTGGAATAAACTGGGACATACTAACACTACTAACACAGGTGGTATAGGAGCAAGGAGAATGCACCTACAATTTTCCCAGAAGACTGAACAGTGCCTGCCACTGTTGAGGTGAGACAGAGACCTCACCCTCTCATTGCAACAGAAGGTCCCTCTGGAGGCAGCGGGAGAATATACAGGCAGTGTTGCCAGAAGTTGGATGACCCACTCAGGACCTGAAGTTGAGAGAAAACCAGAGATGAATCTAGAAAGAAGTCAGAAGGTGAACACCAACAGCTGAGACAAATTTCACCTTGCTCTTCATCAGAATAAAACTTATGTTTTATTTTTCTTCTTTTCTTTTTTTAGTTTTTTGGGGGGTTTTTTTTGTTCCCTTTCATACAGCATTTTACTTTTCCTTCTTTTACTTCTCTTGTATTCCAAATAACTCACTACTCTTGTTCTTTTACTTTTTTTTTCTTTTTATTCAGGGTATATGTATTTTTCATATTGTTGTTATTCTAAACCCCACACAGGACCCTTCCTCTAAACAGCACCCTTCCCTGGTCCTAATCTCTTTTGCCAACTTCCTGAGCTTTCTTACTGTTGTTGTAAACTTTATTTTCTCTCACACCACGCCATGTTTACACTCATTATTTCTTTTCCATCTAACCTCGCATCAGTCCTCTTCTCTCATATATCAGCTCACATTCTTCTCCCCTCTTATACAAATCTTATTTCCTTTCCACCTTTATAAACAGTGGCTACTTGGGTGAAATATCATACTTATTGCTGTACTTCTCCAACAGAACTCTTATTTGTTCACTAGTTGTTTGCACTTTAAATCCCATAGAGTACTAACTCCTGTCTTACTCTATTTCACCTTCCCCCTGTCCCTGATTAGTTGAGTGAGGAATTTTATTTCAAATCTATTTTAATTCTCTCAGACTGGTATTTACTCCTTACTCTTATTAGTTTGCTTCCCCCATCCTTTCAAAATCATTTTTCTTTACTATAGACATCTCATATTCACTTTTATAGTTTGTACAATATTCTTATTCCATTTCAACTTTTATTAAACACCATTCAGCTGTCATTGCTGTCAACACTGTTATGGTTTTTTCACAATATTGCCATTGGTCCAATACCTTTTTAATTTTATTTTAAACCTCATAATATACTCTTCCCTTTTCTTACCCCATTTTTCCCATCATCCTTCTGTGTTTTATTTATGTTTGAAAATTTGTTCTCTCCCTTTGTTCATCTCAGTTCTATACTTACTCTTAAGTATAAGAGTATATTGTGCAATTTTTGCACAATTGTGGTTGAGGTTGCTGATGTGGTGGTGGGTTTTTTTTTTTTTTACAGACATATGTTTGGTTTTCTGGTAATACTGCTTTGTTAATCGACATCTGTACAATGGTATATAAGACAAGGTGGGAGCTGTGATTACCAGTAAGCCCTCTGGAGGGGACAACCCACTAACAAAGAAGCCATCAGCAAGTAAAGCCCAAATACAACAAGACAGCCCACAGAAATGGAAAACAGGACAACTCTAGAGCATCCAGAGAAGAAGATCAAAGAGACTGAACCACTGAGTCCCACAGAACTCCTACCATAGAAACCCACCCCACAAAAACAAACAGAAAATGCATAGCCTCCCGAGACATAGAAACAAATTAAAAGACTCCTCTAAATGGGGAGACAAAGAAAGGACCCCCAATCAAAAGGAAATGAGGAATCACCAGTGAAAGAGCTAAATGAAATTGAGGCAAGCAATCTATCAGACATAGAATTCCAAAAAATGCTTATAATAATGTTCAAGGAACTTAGTGACAACTACAAGGAATTAAGTGCAAACTACAACAGCATGAAAAAGGAAATAGAAACTCTAAACAAAAAAAAAAAACAAGAAGAAAAGAAGAATACAATATCTGAAATAAAAATACACTAAAAGAAATTACAAGCAGGCTGGATGAAGCAGAGGACTGAAACACTGAGCTGGAATACACAGTAGAAAGAAACGCTAAGGTAGAGCAATAAAACAAAAAAAGATTCAAAAAGTATGAGGATAGTATAAGGGAACTTCAGGATAAATGAAATGTAACAACATTCACATCATAGGAATACCAGAAGAAGAAGACAAGGAGCATGTTGCGCGTGGGTCACCGGCCAGCAGTGACCACAGAATGCTGTGGATGGCTCGACGAAAAACACGCGAGAAACAAACACACATGCACAGAGACAGACTAGTTTCTGTGGGAAAGTAGGGACGAAATGGCCACCCCCCCTAGTGGGGATGGCCCTGATTTACCATCCATACATGCTTTTATTGGGCTCATTTTGCATAATATTCAGGTAAAGTACAGTACTTATCAGGGGGAAGTAAGGAACCATAGAAAACAAGGAACTCTGCTGGTCTATTGAGTGGGGGTCAAAGAGCTGTAAGACTTTGAGGAACCAACTTCCTCCTTGGACCCCTCTCATCCAACTGAGAGCATTCTAAACAAAGAAGGTTTCACAGTAATTACATGTTCTTTCTTAGGCCTGATCACCCAGGGAATCTGCCCTTCTCAGCACAGAGCTGCACCACCCTGTCATTGTTTTAGGCTTAGCATGGGAACTAAGGCAATAAGGAGATTTTCTCCCAGACGATGAGAACTCAGGCTATGTCAAAGCCGAGGAGCCAGGGTCTGTCACCCTCTTTTGCTGCAGCCCCCAAAGTCCTTCTTTTGGGGGGCCTCCCAAGTGATCGTGCCTGGCTTAGGGTCGTTCCCCCCGTGGGGAATCTTACTGTCTTTGGCTAACCAACCAAGCTTTTGGGGGTTCAGTTATGAATAAAGCAGCAGAAGCAGCATTCCTGCCAGGGAGATAAGCTTTGTCCTCCTTGCTGGCTTACGGTTCCAAGGGCGTTCCTTAGCCTTAGCCTACCAGGGGTTTCAGCTTCTGATACCAGTCAGGGCGGTTCCCAACAGGAGCAAGGGATAGAAAACCTGTTTGAAAAAACAATCACAGGAAGCTTCCCTAACTTGGAGAGGGGAAAAGCCATGCAAGTTCAGGAAGCACAGAGAGTCACAATCAGGGTGAACTCAAAGAAGCCTACTCAAAGACATATTATAATTAAAATGCCAAATTTTAAAGACAAGAGAGAATCTTAAGGCAGCAAAAGAGAAACAGATAGTAACATGTGGGAGCCGTCTTGCCTAGTTTCAGGGACTGTAGCCTCATTAATGGGCAAAAGAGTCCCACAGCTAGGGCTGAGTGAAAAGGCCTTGGGGCCATGAGCCACTAAGGAGACAGAACCTATCCTCCTGGCAGAGGAGCAGCCCCTGCCTCCCTCACTTCATCCTGCTTGGCCTGGGCCAGATGACTGGTTAGCCAATGATGGCTAAGATTCCTCAAGGAAGGGACAACCTAAGACAGGCACATTTGTGAAGGGACCATCAGGGAAGGACTTAGGGAACTATAGAGAAGGGACAGAATGACCTTCACCCCTCAGCTTTATCATACCTGAGTCCTCATTCTATCTGCAAAAATTCTCCTAATCTCTTGACTGTTTTGTCCCCCCACCTGACTCAGCCTAAAAAACAATGCCAGAGGCAGCCTTGTACTGGAACAAATGGTTCCCTGAGGCAAATCTGCCCTCAGAAAAGAATGTACATTTTGTCCTTTAAAGCCTGCTCTGCCTAGCATAAACCCTGTTTATTACAGAGGCACCAGTGCCTTTGCTTATGCCGCCATAACAAACAAAAAAGGGGAAGATGTTGGGGACCACTCTGTGTGGTTTTGGAGATTGCAGCCCCATGAGAGCAGGATCTGAAAGGGGCTAGTAAGTCTTCCTAGAAAACCAGGCAACGCAGGTGGCAGACACGCATTGTGTCCTTCAAAGTTTGCTCTGCTTGGTAGAAACCCTGGTGATATAACTGGATGTTTAAGTTCAAGGCATAAGGAGTAAACTCCTTATCTCATGAAACACATCTTAAAGACCCTCTGGCATCAGCAATGACTAACAGACCCTGACCTATGACAAATCTTTGTTTCTTCAGTTGTTATTTATAGATAATACCTGTTTTTGTATGACTATAGCCTTTTTGACATTGATTGATGAGCTATTCATATAAGCTGTATATACCTACATATACCATTCCCAATAAAAGTCATTTGGGAGAAGGGCTCAGGGCATTCCCCACTAGAGGGATCACCACCCTGTTTCCCACCAGAACAGCAAGAGTGTGTCTGGAACAACTTATTTCTCATCCATGGCAGATGGGAGGAATTCTTCAGGACAGAGTTCCTCCCACAGTAACATATAAGAGAGCTCCAATAAAAATATCAGCTGATGTCTCAACAGAAACACTACAACCAACAAGGGAATGGCAAGCAATATTCCAAGTAATGAAAAGCAGAGACCTGAAACCAAGACTACTACACCTAGCAAGCTGTCATTTAATATGAAAGGCAAATAAAAAGTTTCCCAGACAAAAGAAGTTTCAAGAATACACCTCCACTAAACCAGCATTGCAGAACATGCTAAAAGGACTGCTTTAAGTAGATGAAGGATAGAATGAGAGAGAGAGGAACACAGATACAAAGGGGAAAAACAACAATGAATAAGTATTTATCAATAGTAACTCTAAATGTAAATGGGTTAAATGTTCCAATAAAAAGACATAAGGTCACTGAATGGATAAGAAAACATGACCTGCACATATGCTGCCTAGAAGAGACCCACCTCAGAACATAAGACCTACATAAACTGAAAGTGAAGTGTTGGAAAAAAATATTCAAAGGAAATGGACAGGAAAAAAAAAATCCAGGTAGCAATACTTATATAAGGCTAAATAGATTTCAAAACAAAGGCCATTAAAAAAGGACAAAAAAGATCACTTCATAATTCTAACTGGAAGAATTCATCAGGAGCTATAAACATTGTAAACATATATGCACCCAACATAGGAGCAACCAAATATATAAGGAAAATGTTGGAGGACTTCAAGAAAGTTATAAACAGCAATACACTCATGTAGGGGATTTCAGTACCCCACTGTCAACAATGGATAGGTGTTCCAAACAAAGGATCAATAAGGACATTGTAGCACTGAATGATACTCTACATCAAATGGGCTTAACAGATATACAGAACCTTTCACCCCAAAGAAGCAAAATATACATTCTTTTCAAACACACGTGAAACTTTTTCAAAGACAGACCACATGATATGACACAAAACAAACCTCAACATATTCAAGAAAATTGAAATCATATCCAGCATTTTCTCCATTTACAATGGCTTCAAACTAGAACCACCTCAAGGAAAAAACTCAAAATATTAAAATTCATGGGAGACTGAATAGCATACTATTAAACAATGAATGGGTTAAGAATTAAATCAAAGAAGAAATCAAAAAGTTTCTGGAAATAAATGAAATGAACACAGAACACCCAACATATGGGAACTAGAGAAGGCATCCCTGAGAGGGAAGTTCATAGCAATTCAGGCCCTACCTAAAAGAGATAGAAAAATTTCCAATAAATGACCTAACCCTATATCTAAAAACTAGAGGAACAACAACAAACAAAGCCCAGAGTGAGTAGAGAAAAAGGAAATAATCAGTATCCAAGCTGAATTAAATGACATAGCGACTAAAAAAACAATTCAAAGAATTGATAAACCCAGGAGCTGGTTCCTTGAAAAGAACAAAATTGACAGCCTTTAACCATGATTCATCAAGAAAAAAAAAGAGAAAGAACCAAATAAATAAAATCAGTACGAAAGAGATGAAATTACAACTGATAATACAGCAAGACAAAGGATCATAAGTGATTACTATGAATAACTATATGCCAAGATATTTGAAGACCTGAGTGAAATGGACAAATTTCTGGAAACATATAATCCCAGGCTGAGTCAAGAAACAAAAAGCCTGAATAGACCTGTATCAGCTAGTGAGATTGAAACTGTAACCAAAAGAATCCTGGCACACAAAAGCCATGGGGCAGATGGCTTCACAAGAGAATTCTACAAAACATTTAGGGAAGAGCTAACCCTGATTCTCTCAAACTACTCCAAAAATCCAAGAGGGAAGGCTTCCAAAAGTCTTTTATGAGGCCAGAATTATCCTAGTCACAAAACCAGATAAAGACACAACAAAGACAGAAAACTACAGGCCAATATTGCTGATTAACATAGATGTTAAAATCCTGAAAAATTTTTGGCAGTCTGGATCCAGCAATACATTAGAAAGATCATACTTTATGATCAAGTGGGATTCATCCCAGGAATGAAGGGATGATACAGTATATGCAAATCAAGAAATGTAATACATCACATAAAATAATTCACAAGACAAAAGCCTCATGATCATATCAATAGCATGCTGAAAAAAGCATTTGATATAGTACAGCACACACTTATGATAAAAATACTCAGCAAAGTGGGAAGAGAGGGAGCATCCCTCAACCTAATAAAGCCTACATATTAGAAACCCACAGCCAACATCACAGTCAATGGGAAAACTACATTTTTCACCTAAGATCAGGCACAAGAGAAGGATATCTACTTTCACCACTTCTATTCAACATAGTACTGGTAATGCTAGCCACAATGATCAGATAACAAAAAGAAAGAAAAGGCATCCAAAGTGGAAAGGAGGAAGGAAAAGTGTCATTGTTTGTAGATGACACAATAGTGTACATAGAAAACCCTATAGACTCCATGAAAAAAACTATTTGATCTAATAAATTAATTTGGCAAAACATCAGGATGTTTCATGAAATCAAAGGCATTTTTGTGCACCAACAATGAAATATGAATACAGAAATCAGGAAAACCATCCCATTTATTATAGCAACAAGAAAAATAAAATACTTACGAATAAACTTAACCAAGGAGGTAAAATACCTGTACTCAGAAAACTACACAACACTGAAGAAAGAAATTAAGGAAGACAGATAAATGGAAGTATATACTGTGTTCATGGATTAGAAGAATTAACATCTCAAAATGTCCATACTACCCAAAGCAATCTCTAGATTCAATGAAATCCCTATCAAAATACCAATGACATATTTCACAATATAGAACAAAAATTTCAAAATGTATATGGAACTATAAATGACCACAAATACCTCAGTGATTTTGAGAAAGAAGAACAAAGTAGGAGGGATCACAATACCTGACATCAAACTGTATTACAAGGCCACTATAATCAAAACAGTCTGATACTGGCATAAGAACAGACACATAGACCAATGGAACAGAACAGAGAGCCCAGAAATAAATCCAAGTCAAGATGGTCAGTTAATAAATGACAAAGAGGGCAGAAGTATAAATGGAGTAAAAATAGCCTCCTCAATAAATGGTGTTGGGAGATATGGAAAGTTACACGCAAAAAAAAATGAAATGACCACCAACATACACCATACATAAAAAATAACTCAAGGGATAAAAGACTGAAATATAAGCCATGATACCACAAAATTCCTAGATGAAAACATAGGCAAGAAATTTTCAGATATCCAACACAGCAATATTTTCACCAATACTTCCTCTATGGCAAGTGATATAAAGGAAAGAATAACAAATGGGACTACATCAAACTAAAAAGCTTATGCATCCAAATGGCACCCTAGTACACTGTTGGTGGGAATGCAGACTGGTGCAGCTTTGTGGGAAACAACATGGAATTTCCTCAAAAAACTATAGATGAACTGCCTTTTGAGCCAGTGACGTCACTGCTGGGTTGGTTATACACTAATAATCCCGAATCACCAATTCAAAAGAACCTATACAGCCCAATGTTTATAGCAGCATTATTTACAACAGCCAAGTGATGAAAACAGCCTAATTTCCCATCAGTAAATGAGTGGATCAGGAAACTCTGGTACATTAATACAATGGAATACAATACATACAATACAATGGAATACAATACAATATTAATGTATATTAAATTAATACAATGTAATGGAATTAATACATTAATACAGCAGGAAGAAAGAAAAAACTCTACTCCTTTGTGACAGCATGGATGGAACTGAAGAGCATTATGCTAAGTGAAATAAGCCAAGAGGTGAAAGACAAATACCGTATGATCTCACCTATACATGGAACCTAATCAACAAAACAAATGAGCAAAACAGAACCAAAGACATGCATAAAGAACTAGCTGATGGTGACCAGAGGGGCAGTGGGAGGAGAATAATGGGGGAAAGAAGGGAAGAGACAAGCCAAGGAACATCAATGAAGGATTTATGGTCCTGGAAAATGGGAGGGCGATTGACTGTGGGAGTGGGAGCAATGGGGGGAAGAGGAATGAAAAAGGCAGGACAACTGTAACTGAACAACAATGCAAAAAAAAATGGTGAAATTTTGTGTAGACATTTTAATATTGAAGATGGAAGAAAATATGCAATACTTCAGCATATTATGCTTTATTATTTGAAGAAAGGTAAAAATGCAACTGAGTACAAAAAAAGTTTTGTGCAGTGTATGGAGAAGGTGCTGTGACTGATTGAATGTGTCAAAAATGATTTTTGAAGTTTCATGTTGGAAATTTCTCACAGGATGATACTCCAGGGTCAGGTAGACCAGTTGAAGTTGACAGCAAATAAATCAAGACATTAATTGAGAACAATCGATGTTATACTATGTGGGAGATAGCCAACATACTCAAAATATCCAAATCAATGAAGTTATTGGTGAAAATGAAAGATGTGTCTTTTATTTTACAGAATATACCATACAGACTTTTTGACAGCCAAATATATCTCTAGGAGAATTATGTTTTAAATTTTTGAAAATTATACCTGAAAAATAAAAATATTAATATACAGATGCCTTTTGAATCCTATTTTTATTATTTTAGATGAAAATATCAAAATTCCTCTTAGATTTAGTCTTGTTTAATGGTAGAATCTGCAGATTTCCAAATAGATCAACCTCTCAATTATAGAGAAGACTAAAATGTGGTTATTTAAATATATTTAAACCAAAATGCATGAGGCACAAAGAGTCTGAGACCAGTTATATTGTGTTATAATATAATTATCTTCATATTCCCTATTAAATATGATGCTGAACATGTATTTTTTCTGTATTTAGTCATCTGTTTAGGCTTTTTTTCAACTATATGAATAATTCTAAATCCCAAATTGCTGTTGTTTTTAGTCTATTTGTGTCAGTAAATAAGATCATGTCTGTGCATAGAGAAGAGCCTTTGTAGGCCTAGAAGGCCATAGTTACAAAAATTGAAAAATCTAAATTGTTTGATTGCTTTGCTTATGACAGAGTTTGAACCTTTGATGAAAAGTCATCATAATGCATATGCTGGTCATTATAACACTTTTTAAAAATAAGCTTTCCATGCCTTTCATGAGAAAAAACCCTCGAGTTTTTAAGGACACTGGAAGTCAAGGTTCTCTCAGAATTAAATGTCGCTGACATGACTAAGTGATAAGCATGATGCTTGGTCTTTTAGGCAAAGTTTCTTATAATCCAGCAATCTATGCTCTGATGATAAATTTTAACCACCTCAACACATGCAACATATGCTGGAAACTAAAACTTCATGGACTTTTAACCAAAATCAGAATTTTAGTCCAGTCACAATTCTGGAATGTAGACCACTGACTGGGAATTCCTTCATTTTTGCAAGAGGCTTTGGTGCTCTGCCATCTCCCTAGCTCTAGGTATAATGGCTTTCATCTCAGTCACTGTTCCACAACAATGGAACTAACCAGAGTCCTTGCTTTAAGGTGTTTCCCAGTGGATTATACTCTTCAAAAGCAATAATTTTTAAATTTGTCAATTAGAAATTGAAAAACAAGCCCTGGCTGGCATAGCTCAGTGGATTGAGTGGGCTGGGAACCAAAGTGTCCCAGGTTCGATTCCCAGCCAGGGTACATTCCTGGGTTGCAGGCCAGAACCCCCAGCAACCACACATTGATGTCTCTCTCCCTCTATCTCCCTCTATCCCTCTCTCCCTCTCTAAAATAAATAAATAAAATCTTTAAAAAACAAAAAAAGAAATTGAAAAACAGCTACCTGGAAGAACACACTGGTTTCTCCAGGATTAAAAAAAATACTACGTTTTATCTCATACCTTCTTCACTGCCTTTTCCACCATGAACTCTAGTTTGGGGCAGGGTATTAAGATTTACAGTCCCATAAAATTGAGAATGATCAGGTTCTCAACTGCCTTGTGCCACTGGCTGCAGGCACAAAAAGCTTTGCCTCACTGGGTTGTATTTATTCCTTCTCTGTTTTCAGATAGGTTGTTTAGAGGAAGCTAGGCCCTTTCCTGGGGGAACTTACTGAAAGCCACAGAAAAATAATTAATACATTCCAAAGAACTGCTATTTCTTCATGAAATTTCCCTAGCCTCAGAGGTCTAAAAATCTGAGAACCAAAAAAAAAATTGTGTGAACATGGCAGTATAAGTAATTTCTCCCACTATGTAGCAGATATCAGTATTGTGTCAGTTAATGTTGGGGGAATTCTTATCCTGTATTCTTTAACAAATAAACTTAATTCTCAGTTTAAGATTTCCAGTTGTAATACCATGACCAGTGACCAATTTCAGAATTATAATCCTTTTCAGTGTTAACCAACTCAAAATGGCATAAGTAAACATTATGTTTTATTTAACTCAAAGTTCAAATAATCACACCATTTTTCTAAAATTCTGTCTATTTTCATTTCTCAGTTTAGAAGTCTATTTTGGTGGCTATATTCTCAGTTAAGTTTTTCCTCGATACAAAATGTCCACCAGAAGCCACAAAGTCATATTCCTCTAATTTAGCAGTGAGAGAGGAGTTTCCTTTTTTTCAAATGGTTACAGAAAATCCAAGGCATCTGCGTATTATTGGGTAATTGAATTAGCTTGCTTGAGAGATGGAATTCTTTAACTGGTAAAGCCAGGACAATGTACTTACCAACGCCATGACCAAGAGTAGTATGGGAATGGCTCACAAAAGAAAATCACGGTTCTTTCACAACAGAAAAGAAATAAACAAGTGTAGTAAAAAGAACAAATAGCTATCACCTGTTGAAGCATGTTGAAATATAATAAATTTGATTTCTGGTGAACTTTTGTTTGTAGACCTATGGTGACTAAGTATCATTTTTTGTGTTTACAAACCATTTATTTAATAAACCACTTATTTAATAACATCAGAGTTTTATTAGATTTACCTAATATATATAATGTTCTTTTCTTATTTCTGAAATAAAGTAAAAAATATTTCTTCCTCCAAAATTTTTAACAATGATTTGCTATGCAAACACATATTAAAGCTCTTTCATAATTGTAAAAAGAACTGAACTTATTTGCAACAGCTATTTGGTTTCTTATATCATAAATGTCATTTTTTTCTTGTCTATTCTTTCTTAAACACTTTTAGACTGAAGATTAAGTTTCTGTTTAATGGCATTATTCCATTTACTATTTTGTTAACATTAGATCTTCAAGTGTTAGAGTTCTCTGCTTCTCTGCCTTCTTGCTCCTAACATAGTTTAAACACATACCTCATCCTTTTAAAAAACCACTTTTACAGGTTTTTAGCACAGTCTGTCATTTAGTATTCCTGACACTATAAATGCCACTTTTACATCTATATTCTCCCTGAGCCATTTGTTCCAACATTTGTACAATTCTTTCAAATCTGTGCTCATTTAATATCTCCATATATATTTGATTTCTTCAGTTGGTCTTCTATATGTTTTTTTCTTTACTTAGATAATTTATATAAAAGAAGTATTTCCAGTTTTTAGAAATCCTCATTCTCAAAAAAAAAAAAAAGAAAATCTGTTCTCAGAAGGTTGAATCTATGCCATCGTAAATGTTGATTCTTAATGCTACATTGTGGACTCATGTCTACCTATATCTAACAGCCTCTTTTCAGTATTACAAACTTAAGGATTACATGTTCCCATTTTCTGATGGCACTGTCAGCTCTCAACAGTACTCCAGGGAGGCATTATAATGCAACATAAAACTGACAGGTTTAAGGTCTTTCTGTTCTTCCTGAAATGGTTAATAACTTGAATATTAACTTATTTGAGCCTCAATGTTTTTATCTGTAAAATGGTTATAATATTATAGGCACCCTGAAGATGTTTTAAGATTAAATGTGATAACCTAAGTAAAGTACTTAGTGTAACACCTGATATATGAGGGTGCTTAAGAGGTGTTTTTCTCTTATTATAGTTGTTCTCATAATTTATTAGACTTTTAATGCCTCCTACTTGGAGAGTTATGACCATTAAAAGCCATAGTTCTGATACTAGCCCATTGCTGAGTTTAGTTTTATCCTGACACAGAGAACTTCCCATGCACACAGAACTACTAACTCATAATACTGTCTTCTTTCTAGATTTCTTGAATATGCTCATCTTACAAATGCTTTTGTTATTCTGTAAGAAAAACCATGCCATTATTTTTTTAAACAGATAGAACTCCCTCAATTTCTTCCCTATTGAAAAAGTTATATAACTGATATAAAAATCATATAATTACTTTTTCCTTTCTTTGCTTTTTCATTCATCAATTTCTGGATCCTGGTTTATATCTTTCTGTTTCCTCATATTTTTTCTTGTTTTCATCCATTTTCAGTAATATTTCTACACAGTAAAGAAATATTTCATCCTCTATAACATTTCAGAAGCAGAAAGACATTCTTTGGACATTTTGCATTTGTCATCAGTGTTAGGGACTGATGCCTGTCATTTTTAGTTTAGTGATTTCTTATCACCAGCCTGGATCATCTGACTGTTCTCTACTGCATTTCTGTATCTTGAATTTGTCTTATTTTTTACATATCCAGAAGTGCTATTTTTAAAGAATTAGTATGACTATGAAACTTCAAAGTTTTAAAAAAGTAGAGCTTCCCAATAGCTAGAGATCAAAGATCAATGTCATTAGCATGACAAAAAAGACCCTACACAATCCACTTTATCTACTGCTAAATATCAAATGTGTGTATACCTGCCATACTGAGCCAATTGTTATCTCATATTAATACCAGCTAGACTCAGTTAATGAATGCCTTATCGACCTTAACAACGGAATAGGTCATAATCACTCTTCTGGTTATAGCTGAATGGACTAGATATAATTTGGGTGCTCTGACCTGACAAGATGAGCTAGGCCAATCAGATTTCCCTACTGTCACATGAAATTTGTGCATTGAGGAATAAATATAGTAATACATGAAAGACTCAGCTAGGAAGTCATGTAGGTTCTGGGGCTGGGAAACTAAAAATAATAGAGGAGGAAGTCAATCAGAAAAGAGAAACAGGAAGAAATGCCTGCTTGGAATAATAAATTCAGTCAGTGGGACACTCAGAAAGACAGAAGCAAACAGAAATATGACAGACTACCTTGATTCATGATACTTTAAGAAGCTATTTTCGCTAAGAATTTTGTGCCTTTTTAAAATAAGTCTTTTCCTATTTCTAGAGTTAGCTTTAGTCAGGTTTAATTTTTTCCACTGAAAAAGTCTTGACATGAACAGAACAGATGAGCTATTCTTGGTCATCCGTATTTTTTTCCTCTGGCAGATTTTTCTCCTCTTGTAAAATTCCTACTTTTATGTCAAAGCTTAGCTCAAACATTGCCAACTCCATGAATTCATTTTCTACCTTCTTAGGTCAAATTGATTTCTGTCCCAAGCATGATCAAAGAATACCATTTATTTACTTATACTACATGTACTATCTGTATCACATTTTCTTTGAATTACTTATCTCTTCAACTCAGCTGGCTCTCCTTCAGTTTCTGTATCAGTACAAAGTTAACACTAATGGTATTTTCTCTGAGAGAGCTGTAACTGGAATTAAATTATTTGACACATGTTCGACACTTACAGACTAGCTATAATAGTAGTGGTGACTTCCTATACAGACAATATTAATTTTTGTAGAACCCAGTCTTTTGTATAAATTTCTTAACAACTAGTAAGTTAAATTTAAAAAATTAAATCTATTTAATCCAGAAGTTAAAAATTTATTTCTATACTGTTTGTGCAGGTGAATAGATAGGTACAATATGAGCAATATCCATGGCCACATACAAAGTTCAACTAAAATTGATTGGGTTGGAAAATAATGGTTTTCTATAAGATCTGTCACTAGTAAATATTTACCCAGAAAGAATTGGCAAGAGTTGTGCTGGTTAATAATCAGATTGTTCATTTTTCATGTAGTAGAGCCCAGGACAATGAAGGGTGGAACATCTTTTGTTAGGTAAATACAGAAACACTTGGAGATTTTTAATATGGAATAGTACTTCAGTCATTTATTTAAAAATCCAGTGTCATAAGTACTGAGACAGTTTGTCATATATCCAAGTGTAACAATGCCAAGAATGACATTGTTTGATAAATAGGAATAAAAACAAAGGGCTGCTCATTGACAATTGAGTGCATTCCTAGTGGTTGTAGCCTTTTTCTTATATTGTTAGTGAACTTCAGTATTTCTTTTGTTGAAAATTTGCAAATAAACATGTAACATTGCAATAGAGTGGAAGTTTAAAGAAAATAGATCAAACTGATTAACCTGCTTATCTGGCCTTGATCAATTGTGTTAGTTGCCCAGTATTTTATTAAAAATATTCCTGGAATAGTAAAATTGACCAAGCTTCCAAAACTTTCTGTAGCCTGTAGAAACTGGTTAGAAATTGTTTTTATTTAATGTTCAAGCAGCATTAATGTCAAAATATTATAAATATCAAAGCCAGAGAAGTTCTCATCATATTCAACACCAACCTGTAGCCATGCTATGTGTTAATTGCCATGTTCATTAGAAATAGTTTGACGCTTAGTACAACAGATGAGGCTAAAGAGTGATCTAAAAAACTCATTGCAGAGTTCTGGCCAAGATGAAGGTGTAGGTAGAGATTCTTCACTTCCTCACACAACCAAAAGGAGGACAACAACCAATCTAAAATCAATAAACAGCCAAAAGCACAACAAAAATCAAACTGCATGAAACTCCACAACCAAGGAATTAAAGAAAAAATCCACCAGAACAACCAGACTGGTAAGGTGGCAGACCTGGCCTGCCAACTCAGAAAAACCACTGGGATACACAGACATTGGGGGTGGTGGTGGCTGCATGGGAGGGGCTGGCTTAAGGGGACTGAGAGGTGGCTGTGGGCTACAGCTGGGGTTGCCGTGGTAGGAGAAGGCCCCAGTCTCATAGGAGAGTCCCTCAAAAAGTTCACTAGAGAAACAGGCGAGCCACACGGTTCCCTCTCTGGCCCCTCCCCCACAGGTAGCACAGCTGTGTGTAGCATAGAGGTTTGCCCTGCCCAGGTGAATACCTACACCCTCACCCCCTTACAACCTATCAGCTGTGCCAAGACAAAGAAATATGGCCCAAATGAAAGAACAGAGTAGAGCCTTGGAAAGAGGGCTAAGTGATGAGGAGATCGCCAATCTATCTGATGGAGAATTTAAAGGCCCTGGTAATCAAAATGCTCACAGATCTGATTGAGCTTGGTCAAAAAATGAGGGAACAAATGAAAGATACCCAAAGTGAAATAAAGCAGAGTGTTTAGGGAGCCTACAGTGATGGGAAGGAAACCAGGACTCAAAGCAACAATTTGGAACAAAAGGAAAAAATAAACATCTATCAAGATAGAAATGAAGAAACAATTTGAAAAAGTGAAGAGACTCTTATAAACCTCTGGGACAACCTGAAGCATTCCAATATCCAAATTATACGGGTACCAAAAGGAGAAGAACAACAGCAAGAAATTGAAAACTTATTTGAAAACATAATGAAGGAGAAATTCCCCAATCTGGCAAAGGAAATAGACTTCTAGGAAGTCCATGAAGCCCAGAGAGTCCCAAGGAAGTTGGGCCCAAAGAGGAACATACCAAGGCACATCATCATTAAGTTACCCAAGATTAAATACAAGGAGAGAATCTTAAAAGCTGCAACAGAAAAGGAAAGAGTTACCTACAGAGGAGTTCCTATTAGACTATCAGCTGATTTCTCAAAAGAGATCTTAAAGGCAAGAAGGGACTGGAAAGAAGTATTGCAAGTCATGAAAGGCAAAAACCTACATCCAAGATTACTTTATCCAGCAAAGCTTTCATTTAGAATGGAAGGGCAGATAAAGTGCTTCCCAGATAAGGTCAAATTAAAGGAGTTCATCATCACCAAGCCCTTATTATATGAAATGTTTAAGGGACTTATCTAAGAAAAGAAGATAAAAAATATGAACAGTAAAATAACAACAAATTCACAGCTACCAACAAATAAACCTAAAAGAAAAGAAAAAGAATGGAAACAAAAACTAAGCAAAGAACCAAAACGGGAACAGAATCAGAGAAATGGACATCACATGGAGGGAGTTCAGTGGGGAGGAGGAAGGGAGGAATGGGGGAGAAAGGTACAGGGAAGAAGAAGCACGGTTAGTAGGCATAAGGTAGACAGGGAGAGATAAAAAGTGGTATGGAAACAGAGGACTCAAAGAACTTATATGTACAACCCATGGACATGATCTAATGTGGAGGAATGCTGGGGGACAGGGTGGAGGGGGGAATAGAGGGGTTAAAATTGGGAAAACTAATATAATCAATAAAAACTATTTTTAAAAACTCATTACAAGTGATTAAGTAAAAACATTTAGTCATGTTTTTACTTAAATATTCTTCAGAAAATCAATTGAAATCTGACAGTAGGCATAAAAAGAATAAGAAAATGGCCCAGAAAAATGAAATAGATGTGTTAAAAATAATGGGACAACTGTAATAGCATGATCAACAAAATATACTTTAAAAAATAAAACGTAATACTGAAAAAAATAAAAAAATTAAATTAAAATTAAATATAGGTCATTTTCAAAGTCAGTATAGCCCAAAAGATATATTTTAGTAACAATATGAGTATTCTTCTAATCCATATTTCAACAGTCTGAATTTAATTACAAAAAAGAAATAGTCTCAATATGGATTTGGATTCAAAATATGGATTTTGCCACACCAATATCTTTCTTAGAAAAATCTTAGCTAGAGAAATTATTCAAGGCTATTTTCTATATAGTTATAGCCAACACAATTCATTTTCAAACACATGCAAAATGATAGATTTTATCCAGCATTTTGACATACTCTCTTTCTAGATTCCTTAGAGGTTGAACACAATACCATGTCAGGCAAATGTCAGGAAAATACTATTTCTCTAAATGAAATATGCAAATTAGAACATCAAAATTATGCTTTTTAAAATGTTTGAAAGACATTAAGATGACTTTATTTTTTGTCACAGAATCTTTTAGATTCTTTAAGAGCTTTGAAATGAGCAGGAAATGTAAAGCCATAGAGTCAAAGAAATTAAAAATAGAATAAGCCTTCTATATCATTCTCATAATTTAAACTTATTATGTAAACACAAAAATAAACTATGCTTTTAATTTGTGGTTATATCCTAATTGAAAATATTCATTAAAATTTGCATTGTATTTACACACTTTCCACCCTAATTTTGGGGAAAATACATTCTCCATTCTTTCTGATCAAGGAAAAACCACATTACAGATATAAACCCATTCATTCCTGTTTGATCACTAGCAATAATATAGAGGCTCATTGAGTTTCATTTCAAAGAATGATTTTTTTTTTTTTTTTTTTTTTTTTTGTGTTTTTTTTTGCTATTGTAGAGTCTCCTTTATCCAAGAAAGTTAAGGACAAGGGAGATTCTCTGCACTTTGAGAATTTCATTAAGCCGGTAATTGATATGCACATTATGCCTGGAAGGTGGGATCACTGTTCTATGATTGAAGTTCCTGTGACCCCAGTGGGACCTTGAGATCCTGTGTGTTGTCAAGAGCAGAAATTCCATTACTCGTTGTCTGAAATAAGATGACCTGATAGTACTTACTTTATACACTTTATGTAATAATGCCTTCAATAACATTCCTTTGTCTTCTTTACTAAAAAAAAAAAATTAGAATTGTTTTTGAAGAGCTATACCAGGTAAAGTAATACTTTTTCAGTGAAAATTTGTGTTTCAAATTAGGATATTAATGTTGATGTATAATTAAAAGACCATAATAAGTACTACAAATTAAGTGCCTTAAATAACAGAAATGTATTTTCTCACAGTTTTGGAACCAGAAGTCCAAAAATCAAAATGTCAGCAGCATTTCTCCTTTTAGAAGGCTGTGAAAGAAGAATCTCCTCTAGGACACTTCTTTGGCTTGTAGATTGCCCTCTTTCCCCTGTCAATCTACATTATCTTCACTCTCAAAATGGCTATCTGTGTCCAAATTTCACATTTTTAAAATGATGCCAGTCATATTGGATAAGGGACCCATCTCACTCCACCATGAGCTCATCCTTACCATTCACATTTGTAATGACCCTATTTTCAAATAAGGTAGGGAACTGTCATACTGGGGGTTAGGACTTCAATATCTGAATTTTGGTGGAAAACAGTAGCACATAATACCTTACTTTTAATTTTGCCACAAACCGTCATTTCTTTGGCCTTTCCTATTGTAGCTATGTATGCCCTTCACACAGATAATATGTTTGAATCTTTATAAATTTCTATTTTCAACAACATGAATTGCTTAGAGTCAAAGTGAAGAAATGCCACCAGTTGGCTAGTCTGAATAACAAGCTAAATGACAGGAGCTGCCTTTCTACTTTTGGCACCATCTTTCTTGAGAGCTTGTCTAGTGTGCATTTCAAAGAGAAAACCTGAAATACCATTGACTGCTCCCTTAAATATTTTCTTTGATCATGGTCTCACAAAAAAAGTCATGCAAATCCATATTTTGCTTTCTACCCATACCAAACCCAGTTTTTAGGTCTTCTCACTTTCAAACCCTCACTCACATTTATACTTGTAGTTCCACTCTCCAAACATTTTCAAATCCTGTACTTTAAGGAACACAAACTGCTAACTAGTCTATTTATCCTTTTACAGTTTATTTTTATTTTATCTCTATTCTCTTTTGGAAATAGAGTTCCTTTTTTATTTTACCTCTATTTCCTTTCATGAGGTCAGTTTTTTTTTAATTCAGTAGTTGCCAAGGTATTCTTAAGTGTCAGTTTTTAACATAAAAAACAAGGTTGTATAGCATAGGCAGAGACACTAAAGGAATATTGGTGCCTTTATACCACTTCCACTGGTAATTCAACTAGCTATTCTCTAGAAAGCCCAGAAAAATGTTACTTATAATGTAAAGAATCAGCCAGTTGATTATCTTTCGAAGGTAGGCAATGGATTTTTTTTCTTTTTTCCTTCTATGACAGTTTATGGGTATAACATACTCTCACTACTTAGCTCTAAATCATTGATTTTTAATTGAATCTTTTTCCTTGTTATTTTTCAAAAGACAAGGACAAAGGCAAAGCACAATAGAACTCAACTGGCCTCCGACTCTAATCTAATCTCTACACTATCATTTGAGTTGCTGTCTATAAAATTCTGATCCAGAAAACCTACATTCATTGATTCAACAAATAGTTATAGAATAATAGTTATAGAATAAAACTATATAGTTATAGAATATAGTTATAGAATAGTGTCTGTGTCAAACACTATTCTAGGTGCAGACAATATATCAGTAAATAAAATCCCTGTGCTTGTGACATTTAGGATCTTATCAGGAAATATAATACGTAATAAATAATTATAATAGGATATTTGTATATTAAAAAGTGATAACTGCTATGGAGAATAATAAAGATGAAGTACTGAAAGCTATATTAATAATTCAACTACAAAAGCCATAAGAAAAGATTAAGAAATTCAACTACAAGAAAAGTAAACTTCCGAAGGAGGGGGAAAACACAATGTCAAAACACAAATAACTAAAAAGGTGAAAAATATGTACAGCATATATGAATTTATGACTACACTTACACAAAGGAAATTCAAACTGAAGAGCCTATATTTTAATCTACCAGATTGAAAATTTCTGTTAAAGAACTGAATTTCAAAAAGTTGAAAAGGTCTACAACAAAGTGAGTTGTCAGAGCTGTGTGAAAGTGTGCTCCCATGGATCACTGTCAGGGGTATAAGATGTCACGTGCCCTCTTATTTTAGCTGGCATTTACCTTCTAGAATATATCTAGTTATATCATATAGGTAAGGTGTCATGCATACAGGTTATGCCTGTTTTACTAGTTTCTCATCTATAAGGAGCTTATTTAATAAGAATATGATATGTCTCTAAGGGAAAAATAAATGAACAGTGTAAATGGTGAAAAATAAAGAATCTATGGGGTGTGGCAAAGTAGGTTTGCAGTTGTGAGTATG